>NW_010182214.1:261-476 GCF_000695765.1 Mesitornis unicolor | reverse complement strand
AAACACAGGTAGGTGTTAAAAAGGCTGATATCTAGTTGATATGTCTCAAAAAAAAACCCACCAAAAAAAAGCAACAACCAAAAACAAAAACAAAACAAAAATGGAAACAGAGAGGTTAACCCAAGGCAGAAGAGTCAGGGTAGCTGGAGTGGGAGACTGATGGCCATGGTTGTGGGGTGTCTCTGGAGGGGCTGTCTGTCCCATGGACTGGGGTA
>NW_010182214.1:0-215 GCF_000695765.1 Mesitornis unicolor | reverse complement strand
CTATCTCCCTCAAAAAACGTGGGAAGCAGTGCCATGCTTCTGCCAGCCACGCAGCACGGCAAAGGCAGGGGACCCATGTGGGAAAGCTGCAGAGCGGACAGCCAAGTCTTGGCCTCACTGCTGTCCTTGTTTGCTTAAGGCAAAGGAGTCAGCCCTTCCTGGGGTGCATTTAACACAGGTTTTTATAATTCATTTCATGTGAGTTTCCTGCTAAC
>NW_010182213.1:0-1045 GCF_000695765.1 Mesitornis unicolor | reverse complement strand
TCCTTCCACAAGCAGAGCCTGAACTTTAAAATATTCTTATTATGGAGTCAGACGTCAGATAGTTAAAGCCCTTAAGGCTATATTTAAACTATTAAATTTACATTTAGAATTAATACCTAGTAGAATTGTTATCTTATAAAACAAAAAGGGGGAATTGTGGATGCAGACATGCAGTAGCAAGAACTTCTCTTTCTTCTCTCTTGTCCTGTGTGAAACTTTTCCCTCTCACAGAAGCTATCAGTAGTGTTATTGTAAACTAAGAACACCTGCAAATTGTTTATGGTATAGTAGAAAAATATTCTCAGGATGGATGTTTTAGGATTTCAGCCAATCACCCCAGGCGGGGTGGCTGACCTCTTGACCAATTAGACTATGAAGAAAAAAGTCTATAAATGACTTGTTAAATAAATAAATAAATCACTATTGCTGCACCAGTCCTGCTTGCCGGATCTCTCTCTTCTCCCCTCTACTACTGCGGGATACGGCGATATGGCTAGAAAAGCGCTTCAAAGATGAATAAGACCCAGCAACAGCCTTCTGTCCTAGGGCCTTTGGTGTGGGAATAGAGCTTGATCGTTTCCATTTGAGACACAGCTAGTACCAGCAGCCACAAAAATTGGAGGTGAACATGGACGAGTTGGCCAAACACAAAATTTGACATAAAAAAGCTTTGTTTAGCTACAGAAGCACTTACCAGGGAGGGAGAAATCCAGCAACAACTTTCAGTCCTAGCGCCTTTCTGGGGTGAGTTGCAGTGGAACGTTTGCCATATCTCTGACCATCTCGAGAGAAAGCCTGGTGGCAAAAGTTGGCTTCCCAGGGAAGCCAAGAAGCCCAGAACCCCACGAATTGTGGGGCTACTAATTCACTTCATAGAAAAGATAAGACCCAGAAACACACGTCCGCCCCAGCACCTTTGGTGTGGCAGAAGATCTTGACCGTTTCCATTTGAGACATCGCTCCTACCAGAAGCCACGAAAAACGGAGGCGAACATGGACTAGGTAGCAAAGCAGGGAAGCACAGAGCCCAAAGCTGTGTTTGGCT
>NW_010182212.1:0-749 GCF_000695765.1 Mesitornis unicolor | reverse complement strand
TAAGGGAAGCTGATTTCTTTTCAAATAGAAATTACTTTGTTCCCTACTTAGTGTAACCTACTTTCAAAACTACTATCAAGAGTTGGTTTCCAGGGACACGATCATGAGTTGGTTTCCAGGGACACATTAATTGTGTTGGTTTCCATAAGGACAGTTGGTTTCCAGGAAGGTGCCCTTCTACAGACAAATAAAATTGGCAAGCAGAAGCAATGTATTTGCTTGCCATAATGAGTTTTTACTTTTAGAAAAACACCTGTACTACAAATTCCAGGTGTAGTTAAGAAAAGCAAAAGTTTTGAAAGGTGTAAACTGAAATGGCAAAATCATAAAAAACAGGGTCAAAATTAGAAAAAAAATATTAATTCTTAATGCTCTTGATGAGCTCTGAGAATTCCTACCTGTTTATTTTGCCAATTTACCTTAGCTCCAAAAGTTACTATTTGTTTAAGAAGTTTTCTTCAGAAGTGGCTGTCTTTGGCATCTATCATACTCTTCCAAAACTGAACCAGTGGGAATGTTTTGGCAATTGGAACTGGAATACAGTTGGACTTTGCCACACTGACTCTTTGTTAGCTTTAACATATTGAAGAGACCAAAATTGGGTTTGTTTTCGATGAAGGACTGATTTAGGTAAAATTTCTGGGTAGTACAGTTCAGTATTTCCCTTTTCTGTGTACAGCCTCCTCGGGTTGAAAATTACTTCATTATGATAGACCTAATGATTTTTTTAAAGGTGAACGCTCTAGACT
>NW_010182211.1:17949-18244 GCF_000695765.1 Mesitornis unicolor | reverse complement strand
GCTCCCGCAGGGAGGGAGCCCCCTGCCGGCCGCCGCCCCGCGCCGCGCAAGCTCCGGTGTCCCCGCCCCGGCCTTCCTAAAGGCTTGTCTGTCTTTGCCGCTTTTTCCCACGAGTAACGAGATCGTCCGTAATCGGTGCTGCCCCAGCTTTACGGGCAGAGTCAGGCTTTTGATAACTGCCCGTTACGTGGCCACTGCTCATGGAGAACGGGAGCACGGACCTGCAAGCCTGAGGCTCTGGTGGGCAGCTCTCTGTGGCTGGGGTGGGAGGGGGCAGGGCCCCGCGGGCGGGGGG
>NW_010182211.1:0-17832 GCF_000695765.1 Mesitornis unicolor | reverse complement strand
AAAGCATGTAAACATTCAAGTTGCTAAATGCTGAAAACATTTAGAGAAAAAGTGTCCTTAGAAGGCAGATACAACATCCATGGATGGAAAAGGCGAGATCAACCTGAAAGGAGGTTGTAGTGACTTGAGTGATGGTCACTTCTCCCAAGTGACAAGCTATAGGATGAGAGGAAATGGCTTCAAGTTGTGCCAGGAGAGGTTTAGATTAGATACTAGGAAAAAAATTCTTCAGTGTAAGGCTACAGGCATAGGCCTGTTATCAGGCTTTGGCATAGGCTGCCCAGGGAAGGGGTTGAGTCACCATCCCTAGAGATATTTTAAAGATGGGTAGATGAGATGCTTAGAGACATAGTTTAGTAGTGGACAGATTATGGTTGGACTCAAGGATCTTAGAGAGGTCTTTTCCGACCAAATGACTCTGTGAGTCTTCCTCAGATTTTGTGAACTGCACAAAGGGAAGCAGATTGCCAGCCATGAGCTAATACTTGGCTGGCAGCACTCCTTGGTCCACTTTCTTGGGAAGACTGCAGCTGTGCCAAGTACCTGGACAGGAGACTGTGGCTCAACAGAGACAACACATGCGGCAGTTGTCACCTACTGTCCACTGGTGTGGACAGTTACTTCAGGCCCACCTGGCTCCAGTGCCTCCCCTGATGGGTCCTCGTTCATCCTTGCTTGTTCCCAGGGCACCGCGCTTGCTCTGCAGATAGAAAGGGAGCCTTTGGACACCCTATAGGCAGGTGACTCACCTCTTCTGGGGACTTAGGTTTTGTGCTGCTTTGTTCTTTGTAGTTAGCATCCAGCTTTCTTCCCCTGCCGCCACATCCAAGTTAATTCTACCCTCTGTTTCCATAATCACTGTGTCTCTTCCTCCTATAAACACAGGAATTTGGCAGCAGTTCTCGGAGACAAGAACAGCAGTTGCTAACAAAGGAAGTATAATGCCAACAACGAGGCATTATTTCCAAGAAACAATCGCAGCACGAGGAAAGCTGCGCGGTGGACAGACACTTCAGCTATTCAACCCCAGTTCTTAGCTCCAGTAAGAAATCTCTCCATAGGAAGCCAGATAAAGGGAGTAGTGTAAGTTGCGTTTTATTAGACAGAGGTGGATTTGATACATGTTATATCTTAATTTTTCATTCTTCTTGTTCAGACATGTTGAGTGTTACAGGTTTCCCATTTTTTTAGTCAAGAAAGAAAAACACATTGCACAAAGCAGCTGCATTCAACAATACAACAAGATACAGATCATTATTCACTTGAAGACTAGAAATGTGCCCGGAAATTTTTCAGTCATTCAGTATGCTAAAATATAGATAATAAAAAGAGTCAGTTACTGTTTAATGGTAAAAGACATTAAAAAAATTCAGGCAAATCTAGAATGAAAACTCACAACTTCCTTCAGTATGGCACCACTCTGTTGTTTCATTATAAATTTGTAAAAGGCACCACACATTAAAACTGTAAAGCAAGGGAGAAAACAAAACCAAGCAACTTTCCATGATTTTCTTTCTGTACAAATACATATATATCTTAAGGCAGGTGTTTTTATGTGCAAAATACAAGTATACAAGTAAAACCAATGTTGGTATCATATATTCTCATACTCACCACTTCTTTTAGCAGTAACATCGGTGTCCAAATGTACAGTACATTGAAAACACTTTTCTCTAACAGAGCTCAAAATAGAAGGCAGGCTGGAAATATGGCCCTGGTCACAATTAGTTTTGAAATCTAAAGAGCTGTTATGTAGACCCCTAAAAACATGTACAAACGGTCATTCTCTTTTTCTTGTCGTCTCTTCCTTTAGAAAGGTCCATATCAACTTGTTGACTATGTCAGGTTGATCCTGCTGGAGCCAGTGACTGGCTTCAGACAAAATAGTTAATCGGAAATGATTTTTTACATAAATCCGTGTAATTTCTGCCATCTCAACTTCCATAAATGCATCTCTTTCTCCCCATAACAGCAGGGTGGGCATGATGACTTCATGGTGCTGCAGAGGTAGGCAGCTTGAAAAATAAAACACATTTATAGTTAAGACTCATTTGAACAAAAAATCACCTAGACAGATTTCAGCCAACTTCGCTTCTGGAATCAAGAGTGAATCCCATTGCAGATACCTTCTACAATACCAGAAAAACACTCCTGTGGCTTGAAATCCTTTAATTGTTTTTAAGGGTGGTCTGATTCTTAGAAGGTACTCTCACTGTAACATGTCTGTAATCAGCAGTCCATTGCAACACAGGTCTTATTTTTGGAACATGAACCATGTTTCAGCACGGTGCCCAGCTCAGGAGCCCCACGATAAAAAGGGAACGTGAAACAATGCGGCCACATTTTGTAGGTCAGCGGCTTTCCCGTGGCTGATGAATGCTGTGGCAAAGTTCTGAACCTGCATTTATTTACTGCAAGGAGGTGTTAATGAAAGATGATGCTTTGAATCACATTTAGACTGCAGTTCAAGGCATCCAGCTACCCGAGGAGCCGAACTGCCTTGCCAAAAGAATGGCAATGGCAGACTGCCAGTTTTGGACACTGTGGAAGGTACCAGCCAGGGTGTTTCAGACCTACTCAAAATTAAGTATCGTGTAGCACAGCTAAAACTAAAAATATCTGTAGAAAAAGATATTCTAATGAACGCTGATGTCTGAAATGCCGAACCGAATTTAGTTACATTTATTCATCTATGAAATTCATGCTAACAGTCAAAGTGCACCAGATTTCCCTTTACGAAGGGCTACAGTTATGTTTTTGAAGGCTGTGGACTTACACACCTACATCTGTTTGCAGTGAAAGAAAACTGTTCCTTAAAAATTTGCCTTTCATGGAGTCATAATCCCTTTAAAACTGCAACATCACAACCCAGAGCTTTGGCAGACTAGAAGGCATTTAAAGATAAATACATGATAAGACATTTGAAGAATCCTTTGAAGAAAAGCCCTTTGAAAATAAAATGTTAATAAAAATTATACCACCGCAATGACCTATTTAAACTTGCAGGAAAAACTTATTTTTTTAAATACAATTATTTTAAATGGAGTATTTTAGAAATATTTTCTCACATTCAAGGTAGACATTAAGAAAGACACAAGTAGCTAGAAATGAAAGACCATTTCAACATAAACCACATTAACCCACCAGAGTTTGTTCCAGTGGATGTATTTCAGAGATGCAGGAAAATGTATCTAATTTATGCCTGAATTGCTCAATCTTAGCCATGTATTGTAAGACTGGCGGTGGTAATTCAAAACAGATTCCATCTGATCACCCAGAATCACAGAATCACAGAATCGCTCGGTTGGAAAAGCCCTCTGAGATCATCATGTCCAACCGTTCCTGTCTACCCCCTAAACCATATCCCTAAGTACCTCGTCTACCCGCTCTTTAAACACATCCAGGGATGGTGACTCCACCACCTCCCTGGGCAGCCTGGTCCAGCTTCTGACGACCCTCTCAGTAAAGAACTTCCTCCTTATCTCTAACCTGAACCTCCCTTGGCACAGCTTGGTGCCGTTTCCCCTTGTTCTATCCCCCATCACCTGGGAGAAGAGCCCAGCACCCACCTCTCCACAACCTCCCTTGAGGCAGTTGTAGGTGGTGATGAGGTCTCCCCTCAGCCTTCTCTTCTCCAGGCTAAACAAGCCCAGTTCCCTCAGCCGCTCCTCATCAGGCTTGTTCTCCAGAGCCCTCCCCATCCTTGTGGCTCTTCTCTGAACACGCTCCAGAATCTCAACATCCTTTGATCAGATACAACCTTTATTATATTAATGCTCAAACATCATTATTTTAAACCAGTAATGGATACAAAAGATTTCTGAACAAACTTTTATGACAAACTGAAGTGCTGGGTTGAAATTCAGCAGTTAGTTAATAGACTACGCTCTGTAAAGATGGAAAGACGAAGAAGGTGGCATCCATTAGCTTCATATAAGACAAAGAAATGGAGACTTTGAAGACATTTTTCCTCTCTACTTATTCATAATGTCAAGAAATGCTAATTAAAGGTCACTTTAAATAACAATTTCATTTCATTTTGACTGTTGAATTAGGAAAATTCTTAAAATGGCTTTTGTAGCAGTGGATTTAAAAAATCTCATTTTTCAAACCACCTGACCTCACCCACTGAACCGTATCTTATTCTTAGTACCAGTTTTAAAAAGGGATAATCTGACGATCTGGTTCAGTGCATTCCAACAAATCTCTGTAATTTCAAGTCCAGTATCCCGGATCTCCTCACATTTCACATGTGCATTTTTCCACTACTGTAGTGTCCACTATTTTTCGTTTGTGTCTAAGTGACTTGCAAAACTTGTAGCCTCCCTTGGGAAGACTCTGCTTGGCTTTTTATGGACACTGCATAGATAAACAACCTGTCATTTTTTGTTGTCTATGAGCTGTCCTGTATTTCTTTCCAGTCGTGAACAGGGGATGTTTTATCATGCCTGAAGTTTCTAGAAATCACCTTTAACAAGGATTAACATGCAGATTTCACATTTAGAAAGGGAATTTCCACTGGTGAAGTTTAAGTCTCTGAAAAAAAGACTCAGATCTTCATATGGCACTGTTACACAGTTTCCTGTAAACAAATACTGAAGTACTTCTTCACTGCTGTAAGAGAAGTAATCCCATTTTCTAAAAAATCTGTAATTCCTTACCTATCTCTCTTAACCAAGCATGATACAAAAAGCTTTATGATTCTTATTCCAAAATGTTTGTATCTAAAGTATGGTGAAGGGAACGACTGCTGTGCTATTTATACAAGGATGTGTTGGGGATGGATGGCAGTAGGTGATTTCAATTCTCTCTTTGGAAATAACTTTCCAGAAAAGTTGAGCTCTGAAGAACGAAATGCCACGTGGATGTAATGAGATGGAAACCTTTAAGGTTTAAGTGCCAGCCCACTGGGAGTTATGGTGAATGCAAGTCATTAGCTTCTAAGTGCTGCTCAATGGCTTATATGAGAGGAAGGGAAAATTTCAATCCAGTTTTAATATTTAATGATTCTCATCCCGTAACACGCGACCATCAGAACTGAATGAGCTGAAGACCCATCTTTTCCTTCAGTCCAAAGCCTGCTGCATTGTGGCTGATACCACCTAAAATAATACTCTGAATTCAGTACAGGTGTACTGTCATTAGAAAAATAAAGCAAACAACGCACAAACCTACACACACACAGAGGAATTAACAGCTGTGAAGATACTTTCTGATTAATAACTGATACTAGGCTTGTTTTTTTGAGCCTGAAACAATAGTTTTAACATACACAACTCTGACATGTGCCTCAGCAATTCAGCTATGAGCTATCACAGATATTTCACTGCTGCTGTCAGAGAAGCATCTGGTTAATGTGCACGCTCACTGACGCGAGATGCTGTGGCAAATGTAATGAACAATGTGCCTCTCCAGCTCCTCATGAGCCCTGTGCAGCCACGCAGCTCCCCATTGCCCCTGGACATCCCACTGATGCGTCATCTTGCATAGCTTTAAATAAGTATATTGTTAACAGCACAGCTACATCATTTATTCCCTATTAGTGGCTTGGTGTTATCCTCTTTAGAAGAAAATATACTCTCTCTCTACTTCCTTGTTCCAGTTTTGTCCCTCAGCCTGTGCACGACAGCACTTAGCTCAGATCTTCACTTTTCTCTCAGTATTTCCTTGCTGACTGCTCTCCTGGCAGTGACAGCATGGAAGGCACACAAAGAGCAGTAAAGGTGGCACTAAATTGGGACCAGGGAACATGAAAAGTTAATCCACTTCAAAAATCTGTCTGAGTTTAGGGAAGGAAAAGAATTGTCATCTTTAAAGAATATTGGGAAGCTGGTCTTAGAGAAGCATGCAGGAGGCTTAGCACAGCTGAAGACTAGAGGCAGTAAAGGAAAAAAAGAGTTCAACCCCACTCTTCTTGGTATAGTCCCTCAAGTTAGGGCTACAAGTCACAAGCAGAGAACATGAAGAGTTAAAAACCTTCTGGCCCTGTTAAGTTTTTGGTAGATAAAAATGGGTGTCAGTCTCTAAGATGAAGCCAAGACCTTCCAGGAAAGTTAAAGCCATTAGAAAACTGCTGGAGAATATAAAATAAATATTAAGCTTTCAAAAATATTTCCTATCTGTCAGTTTTAGTCCATGCATGCTCTCTGCTATACGTGCTTGCTGCTGTCAGTGAGTTTGACGAGACCAATGCAGAAACAACGCCCACCACGTTAGGGTTAGTTTTAGGCTTAGTTACAAAAAAACCCTACCTCACCTCTTTGAACAGAAGGGCCCAAACACAATAAAATTAAGGTCCAAGATGGTTTTCTAAAGTTACAAGTAAGGGCAACTTACCTGGATGCCATATTACCTAGTGGTGTGGATACCTCATACGATTCACTTTGCATCAGCCGCTTGACACTGAAAGCATTTGTTACCTGTGAGACCTTCCAAACACATTTGTGTGGTGTTCTACTTCAGCGGCAGAAGACGCAGCTCCACGTTTGGCCTCCAGGGGTCTCTGGAATATTTCACCTTGTGTCAGACGTTATACTGACCTGAAAATACTTCTGTAATGGTTAATGGGTCCAGTTAATGCTCCAGGTTGTGAAAAGACATAGAGATAAGCTTCGATATCTTCTGCTGTTAACCTGCAGCCTTTCCTTCCAATTCCAGTGGCCTGGCTGGTAAATAAACTTTTCAAAACCTACAAAAGGAAGCATAAAAAGCCACTACATAAAAGAGCTAGAAAATACCAATTGTCTCCTTCAATAGGACACATCTTTCAGAAACTTATTTATACATTGTTTAGAGTATAATGAGTGGTTTAAATGCTTTTTTGGAGAGCTGTGTGTAAAGCACATGGTAAACTTCTTTCTGGTATGACTTAATTCAGAATAATCAAGTACAGGCAGTGCCAGTAGTGCCAAGTTACTCGGTTCTGCACCCTGACCTGCCCCCTGTGACGGGCAAGCATGGGCACATACTTTTCTTTGGGATGGACCCGAGCAGCTGACAGGGTGGGAGGGAGAATGACTCAGGACCTCCCCAGCTTGCTGTGCCCTGTGTCAGTGCAGCACCGGGAGCTCTGCACTGGGCTGTACGCACGTTGGAGGATGCAGCTGCTCTTCCCCTTCCTATATGCTTGTACTTATTTATTAAGGTTATACAAGGTGTTGGTTCCTCAGGCAGAACAAATCACCTGGCTCAATTTGGTACCCAGATTCCCAGGCTGCCTGCCCTGTAGCAGAATCTGAGGGAGAAGAGGATGTTCCCACTGCACACAGGAGCTTCAGATACATCAGCAGGAGCTCCCCAGGCACCAAATGTGTCCCGCTGGCATGGGAACAAGCACAACCAGCTGTCTAGGGGGAGTAATGCACTGTAGTGCTGCAGGTTAAAAGCATGTGCCTGAACATCTCCCAGAAATGTAAAAGCAGAAGTAAATATCAGAGCCTTTACGTACTTATATCCTACTTCTTATGAATACATAAAGCTTAAGAAGAAAAATCAGAAAGCTCTGTATTTTTTCCAGTAATTATAACTACACCAGAAGGGATCAACGTAGGTGGCAATTCTTCCATCACTCACAGTTAAATACAGAAACAAGAGCCCTCATTTTGCTCACCTTGAAATCATTTACTGTAAACATGAACTCAGGAAACCATGGCATTTGGAAAAAGAAGTAGTAACCAGATTTAATCAATTGTGATGGATGTCGTAGAATGTATTCTGAAACAAAAATGCCCATGAATTAAAAATAAAAAACTGATGACTCAAACAAAATTACTGTTAATATTACTATTTTTTAAACTTAAAGGAATGTTTTCAAAACATTAGGTTAGAGCATGCTATGTGACAAAAGATGATTATTGTTTCAGGAGTAAAGTACATGACGTGGCCATTAAAACATACTTCTTCTATATGTGTTAACAGAAACAGTCAGCAAACCAGAAGCCTGCCAAAGAGGAGGCGAGGGCAGTGACACTGGAGAGTTTAATCGCATGATAGGTTTTCACTTAGAGATCTGTTTGTGTAGCTAGTCCAGAGCAATTTTTTCAGCTGTGGAAATAGAGGCATAAATACAAGTCTAAGTATTTCTCTCATCAAAGATGTGATTCACAGAAATCTGCAGGGGATAATCCACTTGCATTGTAAAGTCAGCAGCCATCCTGTTCCCGAAAGTACAGAATTTTTCTAACAGTTGTCTTCTTGGCAATTTCAAGAACCGTATCAAGATTACATGGTGTCACTTTTTAAAGACACTGGAGCATATATAACTACAGAAAGTTATACAGCCAAATTTGCAGTACGTCTTTTTTTATAAATTGTAATTGTGTGTCTCCAATGAGCTGCAAGAGCCAACGCTTACACTCAAATACATTGCTTCCTCAAAGCAAGCGCAGGATGTGTGCAGCTACTGGGAAGTCTAGAACTTATCCTTTACAGATCTGAATTCAGGAGGGCAAAACTGCACTCCCAACACAGACATCTCTCTCTGAAATATTAATTCTGACAGTGAGTAAAAATGGGGTTTAAAAAAAAGTAAATTGAAGTGTCAGCTATCTTCTAAGCTTTCCTATCTTTCTTAAATTGCATCACCCATTGTATTTTTTCCTTGATGGTCCATCATCAGCACTGCTCACTTTACTTTTCTGCACAATTTATAAACTGTGTGTTTTCATTTAATCCACAGTAGAACAAATTTGATTCAGGGAGACTTTATCAAGCCACAGAACAGCTTTTGTACTTCAAAAAATATGCAAACAAATACTAAGAAATACTATAGTTAAAATGTGTGTGTTTTCTATGCAGCCTGGATCTTGCTCCCTGTGAAAATACTGCAGAAAGCTCCTGCCCGCTCAGGTGGTGGTGAGAAGACCCTTCCCTGGGTAAGTGAGGCTTAACCACCTGGAAAAATGTTCTTTAATGTTCTTAGAAAGGTGCCCAAGAACACTGTGAGAACACCACGTGTGCGTGGTTCTGATTCCACGCTGGTGTGAGGTCAGATTTACATTCAACGGAAATGGAAATTAAAGCTGCAGTTAATATTCTTAACTACTTGTAAGGAAATTCTGGGGCACTTTTCAAATGGAAATAGCGTAAGGTCAGCGATTGAAGATATTTCAATTAGTGAGATACAACTTTCATTTTAATTACTGAATGTCGATCTAATCCCTATGAAATGTTTTGTAATTCTGGGTAGCAGACAAGCTCAAAGCCTGTCACACAATACATTTTGCTAGTGCACCTAAATCCTTGTGTCAGCTCTCTACTAGCACATTCCTGAGCCTCTGGTAAGTAGCCTGGAGAGGCTATCTTGTTCCAGCAAATATTGTACCAGATCATAAATTGTTGCTTGTCACCTGAATGTCTGATTCACATTTATGCAAAAGCTGTTTTATGCAGATTTAATAATGCAGTGAGGCCTTAACTTAGGCGTAATGCAATATACATCCCTGTTCAGGGAATTTTAGCCTGCCAAAGTGGTATAAAACAGATTGATGTATATGAAAATTATGTTTGCTGACCTTCAAGGATTAAGAAAAACATCAGTAAATTAGGTTGCAAGCACTGCCACTTCCTACAAGAAATTATTTCCAGAAGTCAAATACTTGATGCCTTACTACTTCATCAAATACAGTCCAGACTGTGAGAGGCACTGAGTACTGGCAGCTTATCTATTGAACATCTAACAGGGCAAGTAGTGGGTTCTTCTTTAGCAACCTCAAAGCAAAACCAATCTTGATGAAAATGAGATACTCTGGATTAACAGAGACTACTGTAAAACTCACCTGTAAACACAGAAGGATGAGGGAAATTAACCACAATCAGCTTAGTCACCATTTCAGGGTAGCAGATAGCCACTAACCAAGCGATCATTCCTCCCCAGTCATGGCCGATCAACACGCACTTGTTGTATCCTACCACGTAAACACAGATTTGGGCTTTTATTTCAGTGCAATTTGTATCCATACAAAATATCACATACAATAAAATCATTATTGGGCAGAAGAGGTCCAGCACATTTAGCAATGGAACTATTTAATACTGCACTGCTTCCATTACTAACGGCCAGTGCACTATTGCAGTTAAAAAGATAACAAATAATTAAAATTATTTAATTGAACTTCAATTACACTTTAAATATACTACCTCGATGTCAAACTAAAGTCACTTGGTATCCAAATGGCCACTCTGTTCACATCTGGTTGTACAATTCAACGTGCAGTCACTGCGATGCATACACATTTGTCATGTTTAGGGAGTCTGGAGTTTGAAACTGCAGACAGAAAGGCTGAACAATCTCTTGAGCCTCTCCTGAACAAACCTAATGCTTATTGATTTTCTCTAAATACAGGAGGTTATCTAAGCACTGAACATAATCATTATGCAAAAAGTGGGCGTTATAATTAATAGCCATATATATATATACACACACACACACACATACACATAAATACCCACATTTATATATTTAGTAGACCTGTAGCTTTTCTCCATATGCTGTTTTGATGGCAATTTTTACATTTCTCTGCACTCACATACTATTTCTTCCATGGACACAAATGGTAATTTAACAGCAATAAAAGGGGGGAGAAAAATCATGACTGTGTTTTTGCAAGCCCAACCATTCCTCATTTAACCACTGCTGGAATACACACTATAGCATCAGATACCATCACCCTCCTCACAGAGGATTGTAATGCTGAGCACATGCACAAAGGAACATGCAGAAGGGCCAAACTGCATCTTCCAACCCCTCTTGAGTAGAAATCTTTCTGAGCACTTTTGATATAATCAAGCTCTCCAAAAGAATTTAACTTGGTGCTAGAATAGAGATAACAAGTCTCAGAAATACTGTTTCCCAAAAAATTTTTAATCTCTATGAAATTGCATTATGCTGAAAGCACTTCTCAAGCATAGCCATGGCATTACCATGGAGATTAGCACAACCAGCAAAGGTTGGGAAATGTAAACAGTGTGGGGACTGCCTGCCCAATCCTTTGACAATATTCTAACATCTCAAGCAAAGCAAATCCTAAATTTCAGCCTTAGAACTAGAATCACTGCTTTAATATTTCTCCATGGGAAATGCAGCAAGTTGTTTCGCTATCTGTAGAGGATCTAGGAGACTAAAGAGAATGTCAGTCTGATTCCTCGTCTTCCTATTGGTATGGAAGGGAAATACACTCCACTAGGTGTTACAATTTACCACCACAACAGCTGCGCTCCAGACTGAACTGGAGGGGCAAATTTTGCAGACTCGCTTCAGCTCTAGACCGTGACACCACGTATTTACCACGGGGAGCAATGTGTCTCCTTGTTCTCCCTTCTGTTCTCACTGCTGTATACGACAGAGTGATTCAGCTCCTGAGAACTGGCTACTGTGCAGGAGTAGTGTTTTGGGATTTTGGTTTTAGAATACAGCAGATGTACTGTCATCATCTTTATAAAGCCCACAATATTTACTGTGTCTTGTTTGTATAAGAAAAATGTCACCTGACTTAAATTCTTTGGTCTGCAAGAGCTGTCAGACTCTAATTCAGAACATTATCCAGTAAGTGCAATGGTTAGGAGTAAGGGAAGACCTTTTCAGGGAAGACAACCATAGGTTTGTACTGCTGGATTTCACAGCACATAAGGAAGATTTTCTTTTTTAAACTCATGATGGAAAATCATGTTTTATCTTCATACTGACATAGACATCATAATTAGAAAACAAACCTTTTTCATTCATAATAGTCCATAAAACATGAGTATACTGAGATTTATATCTATACATATCTGTAATGCATATATATTAAAGAGAATACAGTTAAAAAAAACAAAAATCAAGGCTAGATCTTTATGAGGTTTTTTTCCCAGAAAATCAAGTCATCTATGAGCTGAGTAGTTTGTGTTCTACTAACGCACCTAGAGATTCCAAAATATCCTTTATATCTGTTATCAGGAAATCTAACTTGTAATTTTCTTTGTGAGAAGGAGCATCTGTTTCTCCATAACCTCTCAAATCCAGGGCCACCACTCGATATTCACTTTTAAATTCCCGCAACTGATGGCGCCAAGAATACCTAACAAAGGGGGAAAAAAAAGTTGGAGTTACAAGGTCAAGCAGCATGATATCGAAATGCACTCAATGCTTTTCCTCCCAAACAGCTGAGGGTAAATTAGCACGGCTTTGTTTGCAATGAGATCCTTTTTTCTTTCTGTGGTAGCTGATGGTCCCTTGTGGCTATTGTAGCTCTGTGCTCCCTTCTTGAATTCCCCAGTAAGGAAGTGTGTGTGTGGCTGCCAGAAAGGGGGCACGGCCAGGGCCTGGGTGTTTCCACAGCTCCTGGAGCCTGCTATGGTCCCTTTGCTGCAAAGGAAGCTGGCATAAACAAGAGCACACGGAGGGCTGTCCTGTTTTATTCTTGGAGCTGTAGTATTATCAAAACGTAAGGTCTGAAAAGCTTTCTCTTCTCCCTGGCTTGCTCACACACACATTTTGACGGAGCAGGAAAACATGCCTCAAGGCTTTGGGGTTTTGGTCTTGGCTTTTCAGAAAAGGAATGTCAGATAATTCATACACTAAACAAACCAAAGAAAAGAAATACAATGAATAACAGATTAATTTGGTGATGTTTCTATGATTTATATTATCTGCTACCAGAATTGCTCCACAACAATCTCTCAATGTGTTGGTACTACACAAAGTATTTAATTGCTTGCGTTTCTACGGAAAAGAATGATAACATTACACACATTAAAAGACACAAAAAATTAAGAACTCAGGCAAAGGCCTGTGCTAGTCCTCATTCTGTAACAGTATGGAGTGACTACACACGTGTTATGAGGCAAAAATAACACAAAAACGGTGGGTCTCATCCTGCAAGAACTACCTGTCCTCCCACTGTTACTGAAACCACATAAATCTCAGAATAACCAGTACCATGACAGACATGGCCTTATAATATACTGTAATAGAAAGACACATGAAAAACACGGTCTTTCTAGGCATATACAATAATGGCTGCATCCCTCTGTGCTAGGATCTACCTTCTACTTCTGCTCCTTTCAACAATCTCAGATAAATGATATGTAACATTTGGATCATCAGCGATCCTAAGACTGGTGCACGGAATCCTACCCTAATTCAAAGAGTGTCTCTATCAGAGCATTGACTCTTCCACTTCAGCTTTGCCTCCGGCCTATTAGGGATTTTGAACATAAGTAATCTTACAGTAACAGTCATTAATTATAGAAATCTGTATTCATGTAAACAGAACCGTCAGAAGCTTTTCATTTCGGTGCTATGTAATGCAAATCCAGGATGTAGCTGAGAACTCCAGGAATGCAATTTTTAGAGGCATTACACAATGACTCGGAAGCTGAATTTGCCATGGTAACTGTTGTCGTTACCCTATATACTTCAGTGAGAAGAAACAACGAGGCCCATAAATAAATAAATAAACTGTTTTTGTTTTCAGAAAACGTCTACTTGCTATCCTCATCTTCTGTCTTCACAACGGTCCATCAATCACCAAACGTCTGACCTACCAAATGGGTATGTTTTATATGCAAAGAAATGCTTTAACCATGTATGAAATGTAACTACCAGACAACTGCTTTGCAAGCAGAATTTAGAAATGGTGAACGCTTTCATTTCCATAAGGTCGACTGTTTTCTGACTTTCTGATGGCATTACTTCTGAAAGGCAGCTTGGACAAAATTGAGCAGCTCACACACAAGTCTTACAGGTACCAGCTGTCTCAACACGGTATGCCCAATTGCAACTATTTTATTATTGTCTTTCCACAACATTAGTATTAATTTTTGAAGTTCTGATGTATCTAAAACAATTGCTCTGGTGTATTATATTCTGAAGTGATCTTTCATCATCAGACAGTCTCAAGCACTCACTAAGGTCAGTATTGCCTGGTTATGGTTGTCCTACTTATAACCTTGAGACATTGGAAGGCAGAGCATTTGTTACAGTCAAGAACTGTAACGGTTGTGAATCATATCTGGTTTGGGTTGTGGGGTTGGGTTTTTTTTGCTAGCCAAAGGATACTAATTTGATGCTGCTTTAAATATCTCTGAAATGATGAATATTTTATCTTGTGCTCTCAGGATAGTCTCTATTCTTGCATAAGAAAATCTTCACTGCTTGAATTAACAAACGCACATCAGCATTGTTAGTGTGACTATTTTATAGACTGTTGGCATGTAGCCTTCTTTTTAAAAACAGTCATATTAAACTATGCTACTGGTGGTCTCAGTGACCTATAGAACAGTTTCTTATTAATTCCTTTTGAATGGTCAGATAATGCAATACATTAACTGCCACTTAAAGCATGACTCACCTTTCTAAACTAAGAATGGCTTTCTGAAAATAATATACCAGATCTCAGTAGAATATGCATAGAAAATGCTAAATTTTCCATCACTATTCCCACTGTAGGGGAAATCAGCTGTAGTCTCAGCTGCCTCACCATGTTAGAATATTCATTATGCAAGGTATGCATAATTTTTGCATAGAATATGCAACCTTCCCATCTGTCTTTTTAATCAAAGCTGACACTTTCAGTCCTTTTAGATAGCAATTTATTACTGCTGTCTAATAAATCTACTAATCTACTAATCTATCTAATAATCTACGAATCTATCTAATAAATCTCCTACTGCTATCTAACAGTCTACTTCTTTGAAAATTTCTCTTCAAAGAAAGATGACTGTCTAGCATCACCCTCAAGGCCATTGGTATCCATAGGAAATTGCTACGGGAAGAGAAGTGACCTCTGATTTACCTGGGTCAATTTATCATGGCATGACCCGAGTCCAGCTTGAAAGATCACACTTCCAGCAGTGGAGCCCAGCTCCATAGCTGAGTTTAGAAAGGAAAAGGATCGTTTAACTCACTAAATTACTGCCATCACCACTTCCCCTCTTCCCTGATTGTTTTTTCGGTGCAAGTCCTGTAAGCCACGCTTCACTCCTTAAACCTGGCAAGGACAGCCCGAGCAATTTGGTTAAATCATTCAACACATGACTGCTTTTCATTGTTAGAAACAAACATTTAGGATGGGGTTTGATTCATCACTCATCTTGTGATGAACTAATAATAGAACCTTTTCCCCGAGTAGCATTCTGGAATTAGGCTGCACAACAGCCTATAGAGCACACAGTGCTTCTCCCCCTCCTCCAGTTAGCAAGTAATGCATACTATTTTAAATAAATGCAGCAATCCACATTGCACTTAACACAGAACGGATTCTTAACACCCTCTGCTAGAATTCCCAAGTTTAACCCCATAGTACAAATGTTATCCAAACATCAAATTAATTAAAAATGGGCAGTTCCTCCTGAAAGGTTGAAGAAAAGTGTAGGTACTTGGGGAACAATGGACTGGCAATGCAGAAAAGATGGTTGGTTTGTGTCAGCCTGCAGGAATTTTTTCTGGGTGCTGCACTTAAAACAATGTTTCAATAGTTTGTTCCCTATTAACATTTCATGCTATTGGTTAGTGCTCCTAAATAGATAAACCAGATAACATTGGGGATACTTAAGCTGAGATGGTCCCTCCCCAGTATCTTAAGGTGCCTCTTTCACAGATGAAAAAGCACATAGGGAGTTTTACCAGAATTCTGGAAAGCCATGCAGCAGCAGCATGAGTGGTTTACCCCTTTCTCCAGCAGCCACATAGTGGAATCTTAACCCAGAATCCTAAAACAAGAGAAAAAGAAGTTAGTTTGTCGTCAGCCATGAGCACGCCAACCTTTCTGAAAGGGCACCACTGCCCGGCACGGTGACTGGGAAGCACAGAGCCCTGTCGCAGCTTGCACCTTGACACCAGCCACGTGCTGCACGGAAAGACTTCAAGACACAGCACACTCCACACGCACTTCCAATCATTCCGTCAGTTTGTTCAGATTATGCAGCTCTTTAAAACCATCACGTTGCACTTTGGCACAAGAAAGAACTGCAGGGATTCCTAAGAACCAAAAGGAATCAAAATCAAGTGACTAAAGTAAACGCTTTGCTCATTTTTACTGTTCAAAGTTGCAGACTCGCTTCAGAAAAGAAAGCCTTAACGTTATCATCTTCTTTCTGCCCTGTCTGCAGTCACTATTTCTGATGCACCTTTGAAGAAAATGGGTCTCACGAGAATTACCAGCAGGCAAGTTACTTATTGTTAGCAATGCATAGGCTGAAATGCCACTGGAATGAATGAATGTACACCAGCTCACACTAACTCAAGGTCAAATACAGCAGAATTTAAATACGCTGAAAAATTGACCTAGAGGGTTTTCTGAATCCTGGCACAGAAGCAGATACAGAAATCGAGAAAGAGCTCACAAAATACAACACGCCGTTTAGAAGTCATGTGAAGGAAACTGCAGGAAGAAAGGTTGTACAGCTCCTGAACAAATGTCAGAGCCTGAACTGCTTCTGCTCTTTTGGAGAGGGAAGAAAAACCCCGTGTCTCTGCTGTACATCAAGAGCTTATATCATGCCAAGGATCACAAATGGACAGAAAAAGCTTTACTCCCCAGAGATGGTTCAAATTCTCTCAGCTACCTTGGCATTGCTAAGGCACTAACCAGCTACAAAACCATTCACTTACGCCATGATTCTTGAAACGGCTCTGAAAAGGGAACATCTGGGGGTTTTATGCTCCCTGTGGATGCAACAGACTTTTTGCCCAGTTCTGCCCAAAATTACACTGATATTTCTCCTCTGCCAATGAAGTGAAAGTGTCTAGAGGTAGAAGTATCCAGCAATTTCTAACTACTGAATGTTCTCTTCCTAGTAAATCTGAGGGCTGTTACATCATCACCATTCTCCATAGCACTCTGCCTTCGATCCTTTCATATTTAAAAAAGTAGAAGTTTCTCAGTCTCCTTCCACAGTTTGTCTTTTCAATTTAGTGAGCAGTAGGTGAGCCCTCCTCCATCCTGATTCTTTCACTTAGTGCCTTCTAAGGATTTACCTTCCCTGTCTTTATTTTAAAAATCTATTGATTACTTTTAAGGACATCCCCTTTACTCCTGTAAATTAAATCACCACTTGTACAGCAGCAATTTAAATATCACATGCCCCAAACTAAGCCTGTCCTCTGCTTTTTCAGTTGCGCCTTTCCGTCCCCTTTTCTCTACTCCCCTCCGACCCCAAACAGACAGAGGATGTTGCCCCTTTTTTCTTTGCGTTCTTCAAATCTGTGCAGGTCTGTAGGATGCACACATCTGGAAAGTAACATCGTAGCCTGTGTTACCCAACAGCAAGAGGGTTTCACGTCTCCTGAAATGGGTGACAGACTGTCATATTGACAGCAACTCCATTTGCCCCCAAATGCTCTTTTATTGCTGTCACACCCCGCACTTCCCCAGCAACCCATTCATTTACTCTTGGGTGCTACAGTCAAAAAGAATGTGGCGCATGAGTAAAAAAGCACGCATGCAATAGGAAACCTCCCCAGGCAACTCATGAGACACTGGGAGGCTCAATAATTTGCATGAGTGCTGCTTGGCACAAAACCATCGGCACAGATCCCTCAGAACCAAGCTGTTTATGCTCATTTTATTAAAAATAATGACAACATTTGCAAGGTATCCTTTACTCACCTGTAACTACAAAAGAAACCAAGCCAATACAACTTCATCTAGAGCATTTGGTGGAGGAGCAAAACCACAGGCAGAGATCTGAGACAAGCACAAAAATCGACTGGTGGCTCTAACTGTACAGCCATAGGGATAGGACTCATCTTTTTACTCTCCGTTTTCCCTGCGACGAAAGGTGCTCTCAGCCGCAACCAGGCAAACCGTAAATAGCGAGGAGGGCATGGGGAGGCGGCGGGGACCGACGGAG
>NW_010182210.1:0-6846 GCF_000695765.1 Mesitornis unicolor | reverse complement strand
GGGAAATGGAGTCTCGCCGCCCTCCGGGGCAACGGCCGCGATCCTGCGGCCTCGGCAGCGGGAATCCCCGGCTCCTCTCCCTCCCCCTGCCGCCCACACCGAGCCGCAGGCTATGGTGCAGCCCCTGGTGAGCCAGGCAGCTGGCAGAGGAGGTTGAGTTTGCCGTGCCCGCCTCAGGGCCGCGCTCCCTGCGCAGCCGTTCCGGCCACTAGGCACAAGTGGCACTTTAGACTCGGCAAGTGCCACTCTCGTGCCGTTTATGGTACCTTACTGCCCGCACCCACCCACTCCGATTTGCCAGACAACTTGCTCATCACATTTGATTTGTATCATGTTGCACCATGTGCAGTGTTGTGTCCAGTGCAGCAGTTTTCAGGCCAGCTTGACTGTCACTGACGAGTTTTGGCAACTGAATTTGCATTTGTTGATGATTTCTAGCTTGTGTTCTTTGTTTATCTTTTACAGTGTGGACTATAAAAACATTAAGGACAAATATTTGTAAAATATTAAAGACAAATATTTCTGAGAAGTTAAATTTATCTAATTACCCCTAATAGGCTGTAGAGTTACAGCCTGTCAGCGCATTGGTAGTACAAGCACTGAACATACATTGAAACCGCAACAGAAAGATATGTTAGCATAAAAGCAGATTTCCCTGAAGATAATGCAAAACCTAGGGGCTGATTCAGCCCTGTATGGATGATGCGTGCTTAGCTGATTCAGCCCTGTATGGATGATGCGTGCTTAGCGCACTGAAAGCCTTGTCCTTGGCAGTATCAGTTCGGATATCCCCATGGGGTTCCCAAGAGCTCCTCAGGAAAACACCAACCCCCTGCCTCATTTGGTAGGCACCTGACTTTCTAGTCCAACCACCTCCACTGGGACTACAAAGCTCTTGTGACAGAAAGGTGCAATGCAAAGAGCCCATGCTCCAAGGGAAAGGCACTGGCAGTCAAGACTCGCTAACCCTAACACTCGCCTGTTTGCTGGGTGGCCCTCCATTCCCATCAGAAATGCACCCAAATGTAAGGACGGGGCTTCAAACGATGTTCCCTGCAGAGTGCGTTATGCAAGAAATAGATAACAAAATGTCTGCTCGTGGTGAAAATGCAAAGGAAATGTTTTAGCTGACCTTTGTTTTTGCAACATCAGAATTCCTATACCTTATTCTAGCGTTAAATTTATGTGCAACATGAAAAAGCAAACAAGTAATTTTCAGATTATTAGTCAAGGAGGTTTTTTTTATAAAAGCATAGCAACATGTTGTATTGGGGCACCACGGAACAGCCTGCAAACAAAAGTTGATTATATTCTGAATAGTATTTTAAAGATAATGTTTATGATCTTGAAAATATTAGCAGTGATTGATGTTGTAACGTGTTCGGCTGTTTTAAAATATGTAGTTGCTCCACACACATCTTCGGTGCTATACACCTAATTAAGTAGTGAACTAAAGTGCCAATTTATCACATCTTAAAAGAGCTGCTTTCAGTACATTTTCTTTCATCTTTCCTTTATTGAGTATTTATTGGTTTTGACTCATTGTAGCATGTTGTAGCTATCAACACCTGTGCCCATTTAGGAATGAATTCCAGTACAAATCATAGTGAATTGAATAGACGTCTCAAAGATGCATCACAATTGTTGCAATATTTTTAGAAACTCCAACAAGGAAACAAACAACTTCAGCGAAAGTGATTTAAATAACAAATAACTTATCTTTATAAACAGCTTATCTCCTTGAGAACAAAGAATAAACAAGGCAACAAGAGCCGTTTTTTCTTCCATTATTAACTCAGATCACAATACGAATGGGTGAAATGTCAAGAATAATTGGAGAAAATGACAGCATAATCTTCAGCAAAAACATCTGATTTATTTAAATTGTCACTGTTTCTTTCTTAACCTTGTTACCCAAGGCAGAATAGAAAAACTTCCCATTTGAGTCTATTCTGACATCCTCTACCTAAGTGAATAAACTCTCTGCAATGCCACGAGCCTGCTATAAACTGGCAAACTCTGAAATACCATCATATTGGTGTGCTGTACTGCACACCCCAGGAGCTGAATCTCCATTGGTTGCAAGCACTTTGCAAAACCACCTCTGGGTCTTAACCTAAACTAACAGGACTTTCAAGCATACTTCCGTAGATTAGCATAGTTAATGTCGTGTAACAGACACAGATCCATGTCGTGGTACATTTGTATACTTCATTTCCAGTACTTGTCCCTTTGCTCACCTCCACAGATGTGACATTGCAACTGTGTAGAAATTAAATTGACTCTTGTTCGGCCCAGGTGCATTATCAGTCTGCCAGCTAGCAAAATGTATAGGTGGTCTCTAATAGGAATATGAATCAGGGATATGATAAAACCCCTCCAGAGGCCCTCTCCAGCCTCTAGTGGTAGAAACTGTACTCCTTTTAGAAATTCTGATGTGCTGAACCCTATGGGGATGTATGAGTCCAAGAGTCTTTGGGTCTCTGCCAGACTCTGTCTGAGTTTCTGCAGAAGGAGGGCAGGGTTTACCTGCCTGCAGTGCTCTAAGATATTCCCACCACGGGAAACATCTTTGGCTCCTAAACCTAATCTTTTTTTTTCATACAGAACTGGCCATTCAGCCTACTCTACAAAAATGGATTTTGTGGCTACTTTTCATTAACACAGTTTCCATCAAAAGCCATTTTCCTGATATTATGTCAAAACACTCTGGGGTAAACTTGATATTAAACTAATCTATTTTGAGACAATCAAATATGCTATTAATAGTTGACATTTCTTATAAAGCCTCAGATTAATAAAGCTGCAGAAATGTTCCCAAACTTATGGACTTACAGCCATTTTTCTATAATTTTCAGCTTGCATTTCAGTCAGCTCAAACAGCTCAATGTGTTAGAAATTCATTGCACTGTTTTTCAGCTACATGGGCACTACTCAGCATCTCTCAGAACAAGATGTTTGCAGTCGAATCGAATGCCATGAGATGGTGGATGACATTTTACACATTAAGGAATCTAGAAGTGCGTATGAGAATAATCCCTCATTGAAAGAGATAATATTGTGTGTGTATATATGTATGCATGTATATACACACACACACACACATATACATAAAATGTGGATATTACAAACTATTTATAAGTTTAATATTTTTAGCTGGCAGATAAGCACACAATGCAGATATTCAAACACCACGTTTCAAAGCACTGGCAGCTAATGCAAGGATCAGGAAGTCATTTTTCCACATAAAGCATTGCACAATTAGTTCAATGCCTTGTGGGTTTTGCCTTATCCTGAGTCAGCATTCCCCACAAGTTTTGACAAATTATGCCTGTGTTGACTAAAATATGTTAACCTAGGCACTTGTCAGAAGGCTGAAGGGTCCTAACGGGATAATGGAGAGTTGTGGTTTCCTTTCCAGTTAAATGTGACTTTTTCTTTTCAAAACAAAGAAACAAACAAAAAACTACTTGAGAAGTATTACCATACCAAATTCAAGAATTAATCATCCATTAATACCTGCGTCTGAGGGTTCATGCTACGCAACTCTAGTATTTGTATTGACACTTGAAGTTATGCCAGAAAATCTTTGTCACAGTTGAATAAATAATGTCTAGTAACAAATCCATGAGTACCTTATCTCTTGGTTGTTACTCTAAATGCTTGTTTTCTTGCATCTAATCTTTGGACCTACAAACACAGCTGACCTCTCTCCCTCCACATTTGATATTTGTCCCAAAGTTCATGTCAGAAACAGAATGAAAACTTTCTTTCCTGAATTTACGCTCATCTTCATCTTGAGAGAATAACCTTTCTAGCAAGCAGAAACAACTACAGATAGTGTAACTTCACTAAAAAACACAAAAAACATCCGAAACACAAGTCAAAATAAACAAATGCATTTTCTGAGGGCTGAAAGGAAACAAGGAGGCTCACAGGACTCTGATTTTCCCCGGCCATCATTCCTTCTCTTTGCTACATTACCCAGTGTGGCACATGTGCTTTCACAAGTGGGGGCTAGTGGGGGCTAGTCCTGAAGCAGGGCATCTTCCCCTTTGACTCCAAGGGCCAGAGGATTTGTATTTGACCTCAATTTTGTTGAGATGGGAAACCTCACCAAAGCACTGTAACCTCCTTAATTACCCATACTACTGACACATGGGCACGAAAACGCTTACTCCCCGTGGCTTGCCTCCATACAACTCTGTACCACCAGTTCTCTCTGTTAGGAAGAGCAGACAGAACAATGGTACTAAGATGGTAAACTGTGAGAAAAGCACTCAACTTAAGTCTCACTCTTAGTATCTACCCAGCGTGAGAACAAATGTACAGTATTAGGCACTTTTTTTGTTTCTTTGGAATAGATAATGAAACCAGGCTTGGCCAGGAGGCAGACAATGTTATACTTAAGACAATACCAGCGTTCTGCCGTATTTTCACATTTGCAGTCAGACGTGATAGCATAGGTTGTGTAACAAAAGCTTATCCAGGTGTGTGCGTATGTAATCTCAGTAGAATTAATGCATTTTTTCTTGCCTTGCTGCAAGACCAGTTTAATACGTAGTATAATTCAGGCAAGGCTCCTGTCCTGGTTTGAGCTAAATAGAACTAATTTTCTATTTAGTGATTTTACTTTTCAGCTCAGTCTCTTTTAAGTGACTGAACTTGTTGAAAACTAGTGGCATGTTTTTTCCCAAACAGCGCTGCTAGAAGATATGCTCAAGGTCAGTTGTGTCATCATGGGTGCTGTGTCTGCACCTATGGGGGGGAAGTGGACCCAAAATGGACCAACGAGGTATTCCATCATGGGATGGAATATTTTTATACTCGGTATAAAAACCAAGAGATCACGAGGGTCTCGTTCCTGTTCACCGTTCTTCCATCTTGGACCCCTTCCATCTTGGACCCTTCAGTCTGTCTCTATCCTGCAGAGGCTAAGGCCTGAGTGGAATCCTGCTGGTTCATCTGCCGCTGATCCTGATTTGTGTGTCCTGCATCCTGCTCCCACTGCTGCTGAGTTTGGTCTGGGACTTTGCCAGTGCCCGGCTCTGAAGAGGCTCTGGTGACGTATTCGTCATTGGGGGAGGGTGGGGGAAGATTTTATATTGGTTTTGTATATATTTGTACATATTTGTATATAATTCATTATTTTCCTATTTACGTTATTATCCTGTAGTATTAGTATTATTGTTTTATTAAATCTGTTAGTTTATTTTCCAAGCCATAAAGTCTCTCTCCCTTATTCTCTTTTCTCTTCCGTTCTGGGGAGGTGAGAGGGGTTAATTGAGAGTGTCTGTCCAGGATTTAGTGGCCACCCCAGCCCTAAACCACGACAGCTCCCTTTCACTTCTAATTTCTAAAATTCTGTCAGCTTAATTTCTGTTCATAATTATAAAGTGAGTAGTTGGCATCTATCAGCAGAAAGGAAGAAAGGAAGGTACGCTAATAAAGGGGAGAAATAATACTGGAGGAGTGATGAGCAGGAAAATCACAGAAAAATTACCAAGCAAACTACCTACAGCACACTGGTTATGTGGATGGACTATTTTTGTACCTTGAGTTCATCTCTGCTTTCTGATTATCTTTTTATTAACGAGACAACTGCTAACCAAACTTGCCACATGTTAACTCTGAGCCTCGTGGATGTGATGTGTGGGCAACCTGCCATTTGCCTACTGCCTAGACACAGATTTTTATTAGAAAAAAATTAACTAGTTTTCCTACAGTCTCATTCTACCTGGACAGTAATGGAGTGTCACCAGAATTCTTTCATAAGGAAGGAAAATTATATACGCATTTACTTATTGGAGGGGTACTGGTAACAGATGCAAAAAAATCTGGAAAACCTCAAAGATGACAGAGTAATTTAGAAATATTAGCCATGGATTAATATAATTTCTATTCACCGATGTCCTAGGTGCATCAAGGAGGTAAGCATTCCCCTTCTTTTGGCAATGTTTCTTTTATCATAACACACCATCTACCTGAATTAGGTAATGAATCAAAGACCTGATGTCTTGGAAGAGAAAAACTCCACCTTCTCCCTTTCTCTTCTTTTTTTTTTTTATCTCTCTTAAAGTCAGTAAAATACCTTTTTAAAAATTATTCTGTAAAAAGTTTTCCTTTCCTATCTTTTATGAATGAAATGTGAACAAACTCTAAATCTTTGTAAGCTCTGATAAAAGCTAAAACCAGGGCCACTTAGTTATACTGCTATTAAATGCATGTAATTTGTGAAAATTCAATTTTTAAAAGTTTTAATGCTACTACTGTCAGCGTTGCCACCTTGCTTGCAGCTTGGGTCAATAACCATTGTTTTTAATGCAGAATTTTTGGTATGCATTTCCTGCAGCTTATATATGTACCTAGCTGATTTCTTGTGCCTAAAACCTTGCATATACAGCATTTCCTATACAGTCTTTTCATCCTGGCTCTCACCATTTCATATCTTGATATTTCATTGCCTTTTTCCTTAATCTTGATACATACGGTTTTGTTCATATCCATTGACAATGCTTACAAAAAATCTTTTCTTATTCTCTTACATCGAGAGCTAGGTTATGTTTCTGGCTAATACATCAACCTAACCTACCTGGGTTTCCCACCCGTAATTAACAGTAATCCTTCCCTTCTGCACTCTTTAAGGGCCGCAGGTGAAAAGTTGCACCAGAGAGTAATGCATTATTGTTGTATGATGTTAAAACATATTCTTTGGTACACAAACAAAATCGGCTAGGTTGCTGCTGCACTGACTGAATCGCAACGCCACTGTCTGTCTGCTCCTGATCCCTGCTACCGCCCCCACAGAGGCCCTCGCCAAGGCCTCACGGGGGCCGGGCCCAGCCG
>NW_010182209.1:0-396 GCF_000695765.1 Mesitornis unicolor | reverse complement strand
AAGCCCTCTCACATTCTCCACATTTGTAGGGTCGGTCGCTGCTGTGAGACCACTGGCGTCTGATCAGGTTGGAGCTCTGCGTAAAGCTTTTCCCGCACTCCCCACACTTGTAGGGCCGCTCATTGCTGTGTATCCGCTGGTGTCTGATCAGGCTGGAGCTATATTTAAAAGCCCTCTCACATTCTCCACATTTGTAGGGTCGGTCGCTGCTGTGAGACCACTGGCGTCTGATCAGGTTGGAGCTCTGCGTAAAGCTTTTCCCGCACTCCCCACACTTGTAGGGCCGCTCACCAGTGTGGATCCGCTGGTGATGGATCAGAAAGATCTTCTTCTTAAACATCTTCCCGCACACTTTACACTGGTGCAGTTTTGTACGGCCGTGGGTCTTCTGGTGCT
>NW_010182208.1:0-2533 GCF_000695765.1 Mesitornis unicolor | reverse complement strand
GGCAATGCTCTTTTCCACTCTTTTCCTCAGCAATATTTGCAAGATTAGAATAAACATGTACCCAGTTAATGAAGTTACCTTAAATACTTTTGGAGGGCTTTTGTGTTTCTGTAAGCGACATAGCATTCTTAAAGGATAAGTGGACTTCAGAACTGGGTAAGGCTTCTTCATCTTTGATTTCATGCCATATTCAGGGAAATATCTTGGAGCCAGTGATTTCTGTGTCAGTGCTTTTAGTGCAACTCCAAGGTCTGACTCTTGCCAATTAAACAATACGCTTGTTTAGGAAGCATAGTTCAAAGTCAGTGCATGGGGAAAAGTGGAATCTTCCATATGATTGTAAGAAGAGAAATTTCATGTACTGGTGCAGTAGCCATCTCAATTGGAGTGAACTACCATCGGTTCAGTTAAAGGGTGGCCTTCTCGTTTTGTGTGGCCCTGCGTCGAGTCATGGCCTCAGGGAGCTCTTTCGGACTTGGTCCCGAGTCCTTCCAAGATCCCCTTCTGGGTTCTTATCCTGATCCTGTGAGAACTTCGAAGTTTAAGGTGGTCACTGGCAGAGATCACACTGGCAACTTTACAGGAAAAAAGACAATACTTTTTATTGTTTTCATCTGCTCTATTTTCGTGGTACTTATCAATTTATTACCTGCTTACTTTGCAAAGTGTAGCATTCTACGCATCCAGCCTCAACGGGATGCAGCAGTGAAGTGCCACATCCCAGCAGTGCAGAGGCTGGGGTTAAACCATCACAGGTGGCTTCCAGGTGTACATGCCACAGCGATCAGTGGTTTAAAACTGCTGGTACTGCACCTGCACCAAGTAAGAATCCTGTGTTTTTGTTGCTAATATGCCCATAGATATTGCACGCTTTTAAAGGGCTGAATCTTATTGCAAGCACATTGTCTCATCTGGAAAATCTTTGATCTATTTTGCCTAAAAAGTTGATACAAAATGATAGGCTTTTTTAAACCGTACTCCTTTAAGTAGTAAATTATTGTTGTAATGAAGTATTAATGTATATTATACATGTCTACAAGCCACTGAACGTATTACACTCCAGGTTTTCAGCCGCTTCCAATAGTCTGTAGATTAATTAATTCTTGAATTAATTAAACTTTTTAACAAACTCCTTAGTGTGCTTTGTTAGAATTTATTCCAATTTCTAACCTGTTCTGTTGTGGTATTTCCTCAGTCATTTCTTCGTCAGGAATGGTGAGAAAAAGACAGCACCATCAGATTTGTTTTCTTATCTCCTTATTTATTTATATTATCGTGTGATAAATCGCTGTCAACACAGTTTTTGGTGACATCTTCACGTTTTCTGAGGGATCAGGGACAAACTAACTGGGAGTCCTGTGGTGAGCCTCACCAGTATTACTGGTGGCTCCAAAGGACTTGAGTGTCACCAGCACCGCTAAACTAACTGGGCTGACTGGTGCCCAGAAGGCTCATTTCCTACACAACACCATCACAGGGCTGGTGCAGCAGCTGGAGGGGAACAGAGATCTCAGAGGGTCCTGCAGAGCCCAGGGGTATTTTTTGGCAGAGAATTGAGAAATTTGTATGCCAAGTCTGCTGGAAGTCATAAAATTTTCCATCTGGGCTCAAATCCTGCCAGTTCATGGTGCTTCCTTAGTAAAGCAAATGGGTTCCATGCATCTGGGGCTAAGACACTGAATGCCAAACTCAATTCACTATTTTGCATCTCTATCATAAACCCCGGTGCTGTTGCTCACCCTGTGCAGGGCTGTGAGTGCTGCAGGAAGGCACGTGGCCATTTTCCTATGTGACTTTGCCAGTTCAGACCAGGAGTGGCTTGAGATACCAACATGTCTGGCCCTATAACCAGCAAATTTTTTCACAGCAGCATGCATGTTCCAGTAGGGCACAGCACACAGTCAGTATGTGCCATTCCAACTCTGCAGAGCGAGACATATCCTTGTAACCAATGAACTAATGAGATCCAGCACTTTTGACATAATTTTTCTTATACACACATAGTTTTGCTCATAGAAGATGCCTCTGGAAAAAGCATGTAGATATAGATTTTTACTGTAATGTTTTTTATTAAATGTTTTAACCACTGGATTATGTTATCTGTGTGTGGTGGTGTTATTTACATTTGTTAATAATAAGCAAATCAGTAATTTTGTATTGTAAAATTGTAAAGGTGGGATACAAAATCTCTTTCAAATTCTGAGATGTGAAAGCCACATTCCTGTTTTTTTAATGTAATAATTACAGGGAGAGAGTTGAGCGATCTTCCTTAGCTTCCATGACATCTACAATAATAATGCAGGTTTTGTGCTGGGTGATTTCATAACCAGTAACAGGAATGAATCCCACCTCCCCCATCCTGTTCATAACAGTCTCTTTTCAACACAGCACTTCAAAATCTCCTCTGTTGCATATGTAAGCTCCCCATAAAGAAAGAAGTCATAGTCTCGGGTTTTCTGTGAGGGGTTTTTGGTTTTGTTTTTGGTAGTGGAGGACGGCTATGGAGATAGCCCTGTAAGAAGCTGCTGAAAGC
>NW_010182207.1:15058-16716 GCF_000695765.1 Mesitornis unicolor | reverse complement strand
AAGATGGAGTGAAAGAATTACAAGTAGGTGACTGATGGGATTGGTTGGCTAACTTGTTTAAAGGTTGGGGATTATCAGGATGGATGTTATCTTTATTGAAAACAGGATTATTTATTTTGTTCGTTGTTGTAGTTGTGCTACTGATGTTGCCATGTCATGTCTCTGCTGCAAAGGGCCCTGCAGTGAGCATCGCAGGCGATTTTTGTAGCACAAATACAAAAAGGGGGAATTGTTGGAGGCTTCATGAACTAAAATGGATATGATTATATAGAGTTCTATGGCTTGGAATCACCACCTTAAGAATTCTGTAATTTAGAAAGACCACCTTAAGATGACACAGGGATAAAGAAAGAGAAAGTACGACGATGCGGCAAGAGAACGACCCGGAAATAAACCAACAGGAAGCGGAAGTAAACCAACCTGACCCAGATGTGGGCGGTGACACGTAAGATAGTAACCAATCATGTATTAGCTTAGATAATATGGACACATATATGTAACCAATAGGAATGCTTATGTAGTGTGACTAAGGGATTTTGGACTATAAAAGCGCAGCTTCTGATAAAATAAAGGTCTTCGATTTATAACTCTTATAGAGTCGTCTCGGAGTCCGTAGGTTGTCTTGCAGGTCTGTTGTCTCAAGTAACAAGCATTAGGACAAGGGGAAATGTCCTCAAGTTGTGCCACAGGATGTTTAGATTGTTTATCTTCACTGAAAGGGTTATCAAGGTTATCAATCATTGGAACAGGCTGCTCAGGGAGGTGGTGGAGTCACCATCCCTGAAGGTATTTAGAAGTCATATAGACATGGCACCTGGGCACATGGTTTAGTGGTGGACTTGGCAGCGTTAGGTTAATGGTGGAACTCAACGATCTTAAAGGTCTTTACCAACTTAAACGTTTCTATGATTAACTTCTTATTACAGGATAATGAACCAATTTGGCATTTAACCTTTGGAAAATTTAAAATACTAACTTTTATTTTGGCAATGTTTGCTACAGAGGTAGCCGAAGAGAGCTCACAATGTTTGAATCCTTTGAAATTTCAGTCTTTTAAAATCATTAATACTATTTCAGATGTTGGTATACAATGCACAGTGGAAAAAAATACAGTGTAAGTCAAGAACTCCATCTTCATAATTATCCCTTCTGGTACCCACTATGCCTTAACTCAGTCAAAGATTTTTGACTAAAGGTCCTTTATAGAAGCAGTTTCTAACATTCTCATTAACTACTTCTCTATTTTTCTTCAGCCACCTCATTATCAACACAGTCCAGAAACCTCACAGTGGGATCACAGTGAATTGTCTTTCTATTGCTATGCACATTTTAAATTCAAAGCTGTTGTCCATGACAAATAACCAAAAAGTTCTAAAATATTTTAAAGCTAATACAGAGATTTTTTTTTAAAAAAAGGCAATTATAATCTTGAGGTATGCATAGAGAAAATACAGTCAAGTAGTCCTAAAATTAACAACTGGGTGACTATTAAACATACATTATATTAGTTTATATCAATAGATTTAAGTTAAATTTAACTTGCAACAAATGAAGATGAAGTTGGAGTCCAACTGAATTATGTATTGAAATGGAATTTCAATGCTCATACAGGACATTATACTGATTCCAGAATAGGTAGCTGGAGATATACATTCATG
>NW_010182207.1:12061-15035 GCF_000695765.1 Mesitornis unicolor | reverse complement strand
TTCCTGCTGGAAACGAATTAAACTAGATTTTGTATTTCTATGTGTCTATCACATGAATAGCAATTAAGGACTGTATCTTTTCCTCTTGCTGAGTTACATATGACATTTCAAGCAGAGAGATAAGAGATGAGTTCAACAGATACCTACAAAAATTTAATCAATCAACTTTCCATCAAAGATATCCCAAAATTTAAAACACTAGGAACAGTTTAATTACATTTCAGATCTGTAAATAGTAAGGAGTAGAAAACTACTGCAGAACATGCTAAATAAGAATGAAACAAGAAGAAAAAAAGTCTTTTTCAGGAAACACAGGAAGAACTCACTCTAGAATTAAAAGAAGTAAGTCCACAAGATGGCATAAAAGAGACAGAAAAAACCCCAACAAATTTTCTTTAGTGATATTAAGACAAACACCAATCTTTAATATCACTTCACCTAGCAACATGACAAAAGACGATCAGAAATAAAACTTGAAAGAAGATAGTAATTCATCCACTATAGATCATTTTATATACTTACAATCTTGTATAAGGATGCATTCATATACTTAAAATAGTAATAATGCAAATGAAAATATTTTCTATGTACTTTCTACATAGTATCTGAATATTTTGTAAATAATTAAATTGATAATAATGTTTAAAAGTCTATACTAATTTACCTTTAACAATAAAAACACCCATTGTTAATGTCCACTTGTTTCTGATATATATATATATTTAAGGACAATGATATAATAGTATAACTTAGTAGTATTTTACTAATAACTAAAATCACTGGGATCTGTTTCAAGCAAAATTAAATAAGAAATGGTGTTTATATATGTGTGTATATATATATATATAAACAATAAACATCTATCATCACAGCACACAGAAAGAAAAGCAGACATTTAAATAAGTAATCTCTAAACCATTTATGGTGTAAAAGCTCAAAAATAAGTCTTTAAACTCTCTGAAACCCACCTTAATATTTTGAGTGTAGAAAACAGACATAATGGGCTAACAGAGAGATTTTACTCAAGAAAAGGCTTCCTATCAAGCTTCCTATATCTTTGGTTTTAACATTACTACCTGTTAATCACCTGTTATAATTTCAAATATACGTCTGTAGGAAATCTGCTGAACATCTCATTCCTAATTCCTGACAGACACAGAACAATACCTATACAACAGAATACCGATGCAAAACTGAAAACCATATTTTAAATGCTTATTTAATTTTGATCACATCTTTCATTTTATTGTGGCAGTAAGCAGTGTTGGAAAATGTAGCAAAAAGATCAGAAATTACTAAGAAAGTAATAAAACAGCTGAGATGTTAGCCAAATATATTTCAGAATGAATTTGATCTTTTACTTATAAATAAATAAATAAATAGACTACACTGACAACTGCATGGCTACCAAATTTAGAAGATCTCACTCAAATTAGATCAAAATTATTAAATCAGCTATCTATCCATAAAGAAAGACTTCATATCTCCTTACAGTGGCTGTTAGATCATTTAAAATTTGTTTCTTATAGTTTTTTTTACTATGGCTGGCTGGGATAAAGTTAATTTTCTTCATAGCAGCCCATATTGTTTTTAAAATATATGAATTAAACCTAAATACACCAATAATGCAGATAAATTGTAGGTTTAAGTGTGCTCTGCAAGTCCTAGTTCCTTCCAAGTATATGCTGGCTGCTTACTGACTTCGTGTTAAGATGACAACTGGCTGCTTACCTGCTTCAATAGATTTGCTGGTCCAGATGACTGAGGATCATTAATGTAGGGATGTGCTATAAATATATAGTTTTTTGATGTTCCAAGTGACTTATAAAGTTTCAGATTATTTTAACCACTTCATTCAGAATGCAACTAATATAATTAACAGTTTTCTCATCACTTTATAGAACATCACTATATAGGACATATATATCACTTACTAGGGGGTCAAGTTTCAACTTGCAATAGAAAGGACTTCATTATTTTTAGTGCTAATCTCCAGTGTATACACAATAACTACTGATATTATTTTCCATATATTTTAACTGCTAATGTTATAAATTTTACCTTTTTTTAAACAATTACAAATCTATGTAGTAGATAAAATATTTTATTCCTTAATTCAAAGATTCTTCGTGCTAGGCAGACCAAAATCTTATTTTTGAGAAGAATGCTGACCTATGCAGTGAAGACACTTTTCTAAGAATCTGGAGATTTAAATTCAACATCCTGATTTCCCAGTCTTCCTTTCATGACCTTGATTAAGTCACGTTGCTTGCCCAAGTTTCCCATCTATAAAATCACGACAATTGTAATAATCCACCTTGTAGGCATAAGAGGAAATACACTGAAGTCTCTGATCTGCTGAGATACAATGGTAAAATGATAATACTGGGTTGGCCAAAAACGAATTGCATCTTTTTCTAGGTAAATGAAAGGTCAATTTTTCATGGGAAACAAAAACTGTATTAAAAAATATAGTGTCCATTTTGTTCAATTACCTTTAGCCATCTTTCAGCAAACTTCATAATTCCGTTATCAAAAAAGTTCTTATCTTTTTCAGCAAAAAAACAGTTCCAAGAATGATTTGATATCTTCATCAGCAGTGAAGGTTTTACCATTCAAGGCATTTTGTAAAGAACGAAACAAATGGTAGTCTGATGGTGCCAGGGCTGATGAATACGGTGGATGTGATAACACATCCCATCCAAGCTGTAACAATTTTTGACGAGTGACCAAGCTTGTATGTGGTCTACTGTTATCATGGAGAAACACAACACCTTTGTGATTCACCAATTCTGGATGCTTCTGTTTGATGGCATCACTTAATTTATCAAGTTGACAACAGTACATGTCCAAATTAATGGTTTGTTTCCTTGGAAGCAATGCAAAATACACAACACCTTTGAAATCCCACCAGACTGACAGCAGAACATTCCTTTGGTGAATAGCTGCTTTTGAAATGCTTTAAGATGGTTCA
>NW_010182207.1:1580-11903 GCF_000695765.1 Mesitornis unicolor | reverse complement strand
TCCATGTGAACATGAGGAAAAACTTTTTTACTGTAAGGGTGACAGAGCACTGGAACAGGCTGCCCAGAGAGGTTGTGGAGTCTCCTCTGGAGACATTCAAAACCCGCCTGGACGCGTTCCTGTGTGACCTAGTCTAGGTGATCCTGCTCTGGCAGGGGAGTTGAACTAGAGGATCTTTCGAGGTCCCTTCCAACTCCTAATATTCTGTGATTCTGTGAGCACGCTTGCTCTATGAACTTTTTCATTCATCATTGTTGTAGACAATCCATTCGTCATTGCCTGTTATCATACGTTTCAAAAATGGATCGTTTTCTACACGTTTCAAGAGACAATTGCAGATGTCAACGTGCTTAGTGAGATGAATTTCTTTGAGCTCATGCGGTACCCAAATATTGAGCTTCCTAACATATCCATAATGTTTTAAATGGATTTCAACACTCGATTTTGATCTGTTAAAATTATCAGCAATCTCTCGTGTCGTTAAATGCCGACTGGATTCAATCAAGGCCTTTATTTTGTCGTTATCAACTTTGAATGGCCTTCCTGAGCATGGTGCATCTTTAACATCAAAATCTCCAGACCAAAATATAGCAAACCAATTCTGACACTGCCATAGTTTTAAGGCATCTTCACCATACACATCACTTAACTTTATGAGCTTGCACAATGTTTTTTCCTTTTTGGAAGCAATACAGCAAAATATGACAAAAATGTTCCTTTTGATTTTCCATTTTGAAATCGACACGAAATAAATAAATGTTAGCAAAATTGTGTACTTTCCTTTTCTAAAACAAGCTTGAACTGTCAGCTGTTAAGTTACATAATATATTCACGGTTTAAAATTAAGTTAGTTACATTCCAAGACATATATGTCCATCTATTTTAAAAAAAATGCAATTACTTTTTGGCCAACCCAATAGTACACAGTACATTAAAAAGATTAGTACTCTAATTTCTGTACCTGAAAGCAGTGACTGGAACAAATAAACTGTCAGAACTCATTACCTATTAACATATGCTCTGGTTAATAGTTAGGAGTGACAAATCAAACCCCATGTGTCACAACCCCAAATAGCCTTACGTTGGCTAAAAAACACTAATAGCAGTTATCTAAACTTACACTTAGGCATCCATTTTTAGAATAACTTAGCACAAGATGATAATTATTGAACTGCAGATCATTTTGTAAGATAAATCATAAAAGGTAGCATTGATGCCAAAGACTGACTTTCCTCAGGGCTGAATAACAACCCTGACCCTCCTGGTGCCAAGAGACTTAGTACTGATGAAGACTACATCAGAATAAATTTTGGAAGGAGTACCACAGTCTACTGTGGTACTACACAGTAGTAGGTGTTTGTTCACCACACTGTTATGATGTTTGTACCTTGAGGAAACTTTATCAATAGTTCCCTAAGAAGGAAGGATTCTTTTCTTTTTCACTTGCTAAGAGACATGGATTTACTTTTCTTGTTTTTAATAAAGAGGTAAGAAGTCCAATTTCTGTTACAGGATCCAAAATCAGTATTTTTTACCATAAGACTGAGGATCTATAGAGCTCAGTGAAATTTAGCAGAAGGAAATAGAGAACATTTTAAAGACAAGTGACTTCATGTATACCATAACTTTCTGCATAGAAGGAATGAAAATTCTTCAAAATCTTGTGTAAAAAATAAGGAGCTTATTTATCTTAATTTTACAACAAACTAACAGTGGTAATCAACTACAGCAAAGATCTATTTTCAGTAGACAAGTTTAGTTTCTGACGCACATTGCTCTATCTCTGCCTAGTATGAAATCAGAAAAACTAAAAGGCTAAGACTGATTGACTGTCCAAGTAACACCTCTCTCTCTCCCCTCCCCAAGTGATTGAAAGGGGAAACATGAAAAAGTCTACTACACAGAGAACAGGCCAAGACAACAATACAATCTCCAGTTCTGAAGATGCACAACTATAAAGAGACAGACAGATAGATATAGAGACAGCTCTTCAAAAAGAATTAAAAGATACATCATGGGGGCAAATACAGGAGCTACTAGTAGAATTTGGTCTCATCATATACTTAAAGAGACAGAAAGCAGCGTCACTTCTCTTCAAAGCAGAAATTATACTCACAGAACTCATCTTTGATTACTGAATGCCCACTTCATTCTCTTTTTACGCTTTTTAGTGAGTATTTAAGCAATCCCTTAACAGCTCATCAAGAGACTGTTTCTGCTCATTTATTCCTTATAGCTATATGCTGCTCCCCTTTGTGACCAAATTTACTGTTGGATAAGATTATGACATCACAAATGTTTTTCACACAGTTGATGGTTGTCCCTCAGTGTACTAGAACTCTATTAAGACAGCTACTGTAAATCACATTTCTCAAATTAATGATGCTAAATTATATATCTGAAGTGAGCAACAATTTGAATTATACTTTATTAAACTCAAAATCAGTTGACTTAATCCATGACATATGCAATTTATATACTGAAGGAGAAATACAGAATGAAACTGACATGTCAAAGAAAAAACTGAAATGTTTAGTCAAAACGGATTAACAGAAGAATGTAAGTCTACATGAAATGTCTTAGAACATTATTACCTGATGTATGTTTTTTTCCGACAATGCAAGTTTTCTCAAAGACACTAAGAACAGTGGTCAGACCGAAAGTTCAAAATAAATAATATTTTGAAATAACAAGTTAAAACATACTATTGTGGTTTAACACTGGTAGGCAGCTAAGCATCACACAGCTGCCCAATTACTGTCCTTCCAGTGGGATGTGGGGGAGAGAACTGGAAAATGTGTGGGTTGAGATAAAGACAACTTAATAGGTAAAGCAAAACCTGCACATGCAAGCAAAGCAAAATAAGAAATTAATTCACTACTTCCCATTGGCAGACATTTTCCAGAAAAGCAGGGCTTCATAACATGTAACGGTTACTTGAGAAGACAAACGCCATAACTCTGAATGTTTCCCCCTTCCTCCTTTTTCCCCACAGTTTTTATTGCTGACCATGATGTCATATGGTAAGGGATATCCCTTTGGTCATTTGGGGTCAGCTGTCCCGGCTGTGTCCCCTCCCAACTTCTTGTGCATCCCCAGCCTGCTGACGAGGCAGTATGAGAAGCAGAAAAGGCCTTGACACTGTGGAAGCCCTGCTCAGCAATAACTAAACCATGGTGTTATCAATGCTGTTTTGGTCACAAATCCAAAACATAGCACCATACAAGCCACTATGAAGAAAAAGAACTCTATCATAGCCAAAACCAGCACAATCCCCAACCCTTATTCCATACCATTTGCATCATACTCAGGTCCCACACTATCCAATAAATCCTCTCTTCCATTCTTTGATATAGTCCAAAAACAGTACACCTACATTGACATATTAATACATTTTCATACAATAATTCCAAAGAAAAAGAGGTTTGCTTAAAAGGACTGATACAGCCCTGAATCTACATCAGTTTAAGTTATTTTATGCAACTTTCTGTGTTAATACCTATTTTGAAATAAAACATCATCAATGTTGAAAATATTTGCTGTGTTATTTGTTGGGTTTTTTTTTTTAAATAAAAGCACTGTCATGCCAATTTACTATTCAAAATAACTGCACTGATTTTAATGTCAATCCTTTATTATTTAAACACAAGCTTCAAGTCACAGAATCACAGAATCGCTCGGTTGGAAAAGACCTCTGAGATCATCCTGTCCAACCGTTCCTGTCTATCCCCTAAACCATATCCCTAAGTACTTCATCTACCCGCTCTTTAAATACATCCAGGGATGGTGACTCCACCACCTCTCTGGGCAGCCTGTTCCAGCCTCTGACAACCCTCTCAGTAAAGAACTTCCTCCTTATCTCTAACCTGAACCTCCCTTGGCACAGCTTGGTGCCGTTTCCCCTTCTTCTATCCTCCATCACCTGGGAGAAGAGACCAGCACCTACCTCTCTACAACCTCCCTTTAGGTAGTTGTAGGTGGTGATGAGGTCTCCCCTCAGCCTTCTCTTCTCCAGGCTAAACAACCACAGTTCCCTCAGCCGCTCCTCATAAGGCTTGTTCTCCAGACCCCTCACCATTCTTGTGGCTCTTCTCTGAACACGCTCCAGAATCTCAACATCCTTCTTATAGTGAGGGGCCCAGAACTGAACACAGTACTCGAGGTGCGGCCTCACCAGATATTTTATATCCTCTACAGAAAGGGAAAAGGTAGCTTTAGACAGTTTCATTTAAATTACAATATTGTACCACCTAATGATTTTTTGATTAAATTTGTTGGGCTTTAATTGCATAAATGATCATAAATTATTTTTCCTATTCATAAAAGCATGAAAATTGTGCTGTGCATTTCCCTCAAATGAGTGAGTTGCTCTGTGTTATCAACAGTGGACTTTGACTTGCAGTTATATTGATGATCAATTGAGAGAAAATGAAAAAAACTCTCCACTGTAGATGAGCACCTTCAATGAAGGAGCAAGGGTCCCATCTCAAAGCCATGTTTTGTCCTATACCTCCCACCATAAATCACATTTTGTATAGAGTTAGTCAGCAGGACTGAACTGGCAGAACACACGTATGTTTGTAACAAAGACCAGTCAGATGAGCACCAGCAGCAAAACAGATCTGCACAGTGACTGACTGGAACAATGGCAACACAGAGCTACCAGACGCAAAACTAATACAGAAACAAAATAGGAAGCACATCAGTGCTTGTACTGGCAAAACGACTGATAGTAACTTTTCAAAATTAGTCAATGCAAAGACAAAAAAAAATTTTGCTCTTCTTTTTTATTTTTCACAAGTTTACATTATGATGAAATATAAACTAAGTGTTGCACAAACTTCATTTCTAAACTTTGCAATAAATTCTTACTAATAGGCAACAAGAAATACAGAATTATATGCTGATTTTGAGGTGGTGTATAACCACCTGAAAACTGTCCTAAATGGTGTTTATCCTTTTTGGTTTTGTGTTGTGATCAAATGGCATTAATATGTATCTGTTTTCCACTCAAAATTGAATTTTACTAGTAGGTTTCCTGAGTATCATGCTAAGTGCAATCAGAAAACATCTATGTCTAGAATGTGTGTCAGGAAATAATTTTAACTGAAAATAAGACTGAAATGTAATTTAGTCTATTACTAAGAATTTCAGATCCTGCTTATGCCCACTTCATTTTCAAGAACAATTGTAAATATAAAGTTGAAATTCCTACATAACACTGAGGAGAAGAAAATCCTAACCAGAATCCATGAGCACAATAAACAACTTGCCTTTCTAAAACAAAATAATTAAAAAAAAATCATGTGGCAGACTTCTTTGGGGCTTTTTTTGAGACAAGTGATAGGGAGACTGAAAACACACTACCTAATGTCTCCTCATACACATCATTTTCCCCCTTTCTACACACCTTTTCCTACTATCAAGTCAGAATTTCCCGTGTTCCAACTTGTCTCTATTGCCTCTTGTCCTTTCACTGCACACCTCCCAAAAGAGTCTGGCTTCATCTTCTCTACACCCTTTCGTTAGGTAGTTGAAAGGCAGCAATAAGGTTTCTCCATGCTGTTGGCTGCCCTTGTCTCAAGGGCATGTTTTTTTGGCTTGTGTACAACTTGTTGCCCACCAGCACCCCCAGATCCTTTCTTTTCTGAAAGGTTTTCTGCAAGGCTGCTTTCTAGCCAGTTGGTTCCCAGACTCTACCAGTGCATGGGGTTATTCCAGCCCAGATGCAGGACTTGGCATTTCCCTTTGCTGAACTCCATGACATTCTGACCAGCCTATTTCTCAAGTTTGTTGAGGTCTCTCTGAACAACAGCCCTGCCCTCCAGAGTATTGACCATGCACCCAAATTTGCTATCACCCACAAACTTGCCAAGGGTGCACTCCATCCTACTGTCCAGGTCACTAATAAAAACATTAAACAGTATCAGCCCCAGTATTAGTCCTGAGGGCTAACACTGCTAATCAGTTGCCAGCTGGACTTTGTATCACTACTTGACACCTTTTGAGCCAGGCAGGCCAAACCAGTTTTCCACCTGCCTTTTATTGTCCACTTATCCAGCCCATATCTCACCAATTTGGCCGTAAGGATACCATGAGATGCCATATCAAAGGCCTTGCTAAAGTAAAAGGTGTAATATCCACTGCTCTCCCCTTGTCCACACACAGAGCCAGCTCATTACAGGTTGGTCAGGCACTACTTTCCCTTGGTAAATCCATGCTGGATGTTCCCAAACACCTTCTTGTCCTTTATGTGTCTGGAAACAGTTAACAAGAGGATTTCCTCCATAACCTACCCATGGACTGAGGTTAGACTGACCAACCCATAGTTCTCCAGATCCTCATCCTTGTTCTCCCTGAAGGTGGGTGTGACATTTGCCTTTTTCCATACTTTTAAGATCTATTCAGACTTTTAATTATTTTGGTATTGAAATACATACAGTTCTAGAATAATTCAAATAAAATTTTGCAGCCAGAGATTACATAGACATTCTTAGGAAATACCCTATGATCTAGCATAGTACTTGGTATAATACATCCTTACTTGTCCTTAGAATCCCCTCAAATTCAGGAGTGAAATTCTGTTTAAAAGGCTTTTTCCACCATATTTAGTTATCCTGAAGTACATACACACAAATAAAAATGTGCATGCAAAGAAACACCTCTTCAGCACAAAAAAATCAATGAAACAATTGGATTAAGTTGGCAATTACTACTTCATAGCAGCTGGTTTTGTTTACTTTAGCCTCATTCTGCCAGAGGCCAAAATATCAACTTTTTGCATGTCAGAAGTTACAAACTCCCTGCAACGAAAAAGTATACTGAGAAAGCTGAAAAATCCAGTGAGCCATATTTTAGTCAATCATTCCATTTCTGGTGCCCAGGAGAAAAAGAAAAAAAAAGTTCAGCAATTTAACTAAGTTTCTGCTTACATCTGTAGTAGGTATGAATGCTATATTGGTTTTCAAAAGGACTTAAAGTACCTAAAGACAGATTTTTAACAGCATTTAAGTCACTTTTTGAAAGCTGAACATTGGATTCCAACTTTAAGATATTTTCAGAAATGTTACTCTGAAAATCACCCTATAAACATTATGGGAACAAAACCAAAGGTATGTCAGGTACTCAAATCTCACAGACTTTCCTCTGACTTCCTTTAGTGCCTTTGAATTTGTCTTCCCCTCCGTTTCCTCTTTCTACTAAAGCATTTTTATTTCTTTTAAATATGCTTTAGCCTTTTGTATAATGTCCAGCCCATAAGGGTCTGTGTACACATATGTTTTCCAGATGAATAGAAGCCTAAATTTTTAATCAGGTTGTAGTCCTGAGCCTTTTCATTACTGAGAATTGACTGCATGTTTAAAAGACTCATGGAGCCAATAAATTCTGTGGGATTATAATGCTCATTAATAAAAAATAGCCTAAAGTAAAAACATGGGTTACTTTTGGGGAACTATATTAAATCTGAAAGGGGAAGCAATGATGTTACCATTAAAAGAAGTAATAATAAAAAGTTTTTCTTATGTGTACATGATGCAAGCACCTAGAGGAAGGGTAGTCAGTTTGTTCTTTACTGTTGGTAAACACATGACTTAAGAGTGGCAATAAGGGGTTTTTTGGTAAAATATTTTAAGCTAGTCTCTTAGTCTTTGTGTTAAACCTAAATACCTGGATATCATGGAAAAAGCATTCAGCTTGTTAGGAAGCTTTACACTTTCTGGCCTGATTTGACCACAGTGGCCATAATGTTCTCACTACTTCTCAGAATAAACAGAATCATTAAGGTTGGGAGAGACCTCCAAGATCATCAAGTCCAACCGTCAACCTAACACCATGTCCACTAAATAATGTCCTGAAGTGCCATATCCATATGCTTCTTGAACACCTCCAGGGATGATGGACAGGGACTCCCCCCCCCGGGGCAGCCTGTTCCAGTGTTTGACCACTCTTTCAGTAAAGAATTTTTTTTCCAATATCCAATCTAAACCTCTCCTGGCATAACTTGAAGCCATTTCCCTTTGTCCTGTCACTAGTTACATGGAAGAAGAGAACAACACCCACTTCTATACCCTCCTTTCATGTAGTTGAAGAGCGCGAAAATTTTCTGCAGAAAATTATTGCGATATGGTGCCCATGTTCAGGCCCAGGTCCTACAACATGGACACTGTAACATGTAAAGTGCTGGTTTTGACTTTGATAAGTGTCATGGTTTAACCCCAGCCAGAAACTAAGTCCTACACAGCTGCTCACTCACTTCCCCCCTCAGTGGGATGGGGGAGAGAATCGGAAGGGTAAAAGTAGAGAAAACTCATGGCTTGAGATAAAGACAGTTTAACAGGTAAAACAAAGCACCATAACTCATACTGTCCTCCCTTCCTCATTCTTTTTTTTTTTATTACTGAGCATGATGTCATATGGTATGGGATATCTCTTTGGTCAGTTGGGATCAGCTGTCCCACCTGTGTCCCCTTCCAACTTCTTGTGCACCCCCAACCTACTCACTGGTGGGGTGGTATGAGAAGCAGAAAAGGCCTTGACTCTGTGTAAACACTGCTCAGCAATAATGAAAACATCCCTGTATTATCAACACTGTTTTCAGCAAAAATCAAAAACGTATCCTCATACTAGCTACTATGAAGAAAATTAACTCTATCCCAGCCAAAACCAGCATAATAAGTCAGGGCCACTATCAGAACATGACTTTTGTTCTCTTTTCCTTTTACTAGCTTCCTCTCAACTTAAAGTGTTACTGTTGATATTCCAGGTTCAGGGGTTTAGGATGGGAGTTGCATCACCAATCAGATTCCCATCCCACCAATGCATCTAGATTTTTCTGATTCAGTGCAATTTATAAAAGCTAGGGGAGAAAATAAAACTGTTTTCTCCAAATTTAGTAAATGAGAAGTTAAGCGCTAGCATGCTTAACATCTCCCTTTGAGCAAACTTTCCTACGACATCAGGTAGAGAATAACATAAAATAAAAACAAATAGATGCACTTAGCACAACTAGATATTGCTCTATCCAGTGAAGTCAGAAGAACTGAAGGCTTATTGAAATAATTATGTATTTTTATTACAAAATCCAACAGGTAATTAAACACAAGTTACTTGTTTGACCCAGCTTCATCCACATTACACAAAACATATTTTCCACAAGCTCATGCATCCCTAATTCTCAAGGTCAAGACAGACATACATCACAATGGAAAACTGTGTGTGTTTGGTTGTTTAATTTAAAAAATAAAATAATTTTGGAATGAGTCTTCAAATACTTCTTAGTCAAATGTCCAACACCATTCTGGAAGTTCCATCTTTTTTTTTTCAAGTATATACCTCAGATTCACAAATGACTTGCTCATTTTGACATGCTTCTTCTTCTATCATTATCTATCACTTTTGAACCAATAGACATAAATTTATGGACATGAAAACTTCATGTCTCTTAAAAGAGCCATCAACAAAGACTATTTTCCTTGTTTTGTTCCCTCCAGATAAAAATAGTACTGATTCACAAAAATATTGCATTCTAGTCTCTTGTACCTACTTTTCCTGTATAAGTCATTTAAGCTTTAAAACACCCAGTGACATGTCATGAAAAGAGATGCAACATATTCAAATATTGCTTTGTCATGGGCAAAACAGACTTGATTTGGGTGGTTTTTACTTAATATTCTACCAAGTAACACAAACATCACTGATGGGCAGAGAAATAAAAGAGAGAACATAAACAGGCACAGAAATAAATACCTTTCCTTCCTGTTTCCCAGACTTGGCTTCAGCCAAACACCTATCCTCACCCTTCCTAGTCTCAAGTTCCCTTATGTTTGTTACAGGTTACACTCAGTCCATCCCAATTCCTTTGGTGAGGCAATAAGCAGGACAGAAGGTCAGAGTCACTGTGTAACAGGTTTTTGTCTATCACTCTGTGCTGCTTTACTCATTCTCCTCTACTGCACTTCACTTATTACTCTTTTTCCTCTGTTCCACCATGGGTTGTCCACAGGCCACAGTCTCTCACCGGTGACCCTGCTCTAGCATGGCTCCTCCGTGGGCCATACTCCCCTCTGAGGTGTTCCCCTTCGGCATGGAGCACCTCCTTCCAAGAATATATCTGTAGCCATGTTTCTACCAGCAAGTCTTCAGCAGCACATATTCAGTAGTGTTCTCAGCAGTGTATCTCCTGCCCCTAGTGGCTTCAGCTTCCATAAAATCAGAGAATCATAGAATACCAGGTTGGAAAGGACCACAAGGATCATCTAGTCCTAACTTTCAAGGTAAAAGTATAGTTTAAATGAGATGAGTCAGAACCCTGTCAAGATGAGC
>NW_010182207.1:0-900 GCF_000695765.1 Mesitornis unicolor | reverse complement strand
AAGTCCAGCAGTGCCCCATTCCTGGGGCACATCTTTCATTTCTACGAGGAAGGAGTCCTCTAAGCATTCCAGGAACTTGAGGGATGATTGGTGAACTGTTGTGTTATTTTTCCAGCAGATGTCTGGGTATTTAAAGTCTCCCAGAAGAACCAGGTTTTGTTGACCTGAAGCCTGCTTAATTGACCCGAGTATCGCTTCATTGGTCTCATTGTCTTGGTTTGGGGGTCAGTAACAGGCACCTACTCTAAGGTCTTCCTTGGAGATGACCCTTCTGATTTTGACCCAGATGCATTCAATAGGGCTTCCACAGTTACCATAGTTGACTTCTATACATTCAAGGTTCTCCTTAACATAGAGTGCGACTCCTTCGTCTCTTCTAATCTGCCTGTGTTTTTGAAATAGCCTATAGCCATCAATGCTGATTCCCCAGTCGTTGGAGTTGTCTCACCATGTTTTAGTTATTCCTAATCATAACTTTCTGACTGGACTTGGAGCTCCAGTTCCTCCTGTTTGTTTCCAAGACTGTGTGCGTTAGTACACATACACCTTAGGTGGCCAGACATTCGATTCTTATTTAGGGAGACATTTCACACTTCTCGGTTTGGCTTGTTTTATTCCCCTATTGGATGTAATGGTGATGGTGGCACGGGCATTGCCATTTTGGATCCCCCCCCCGCCGAGTCCTTCAGTATAAAGCCCACCTTACCAAGTTGGCCAGTCTGCTGCCAAAGATTCTCTTGCTTCTTTTAGACAGGTGGATTCCATCCCTTCCTAGCAGGCTGTAGTCCTCGTAGAAGGTCCCACTGTCATAAAAGCCAAAACCTTGAGGTGACACTAGCCACGTAGCCAGATGTTGATTTGCATTATGCGTCTATTCCTGTCTGCCCCTAATCCTTGAAC
>NW_010182206.1:0-7099 GCF_000695765.1 Mesitornis unicolor | reverse complement strand
TCGAGGAATTTTAGTACAAAAGTAATCTCAACCTTTTTTATAAGCTGAAATTGAAAATAATTTTACAGCTCAGATACAAATCACATGCATTTATTTACAATAAAATTGCTAATACTTCTGTTACTAGGCCATTTAATAAAGCAGATAAGGCACTCATGCATTTTGTTGCTTTTAAAGAATGTCGTAGTATGCTTTAGCACACTTCAGTCCAATTTTTCCTGAACTATTTATTTTTGCCAGGCTACATTTTAAATATGCTTGCTTTGTCACCTTAAAGAAAAGCATTTTTCCCGTTTTTATCTTGTCTTATTGTTTGATAAGTTCAAACAGTTGCTCACTTGCTTTTTATTCCAGCTAGTTGGTAGTAAGGTAGACAGAAGGAGTTTGGAATGAAGAGGTGGCTGCAGAACATACACTATTTCTATGTGCTTCCAGAGAAATCATATGAAGGAAAAAGTGAAGAGGGAAAGGGACACGATTGCCTGGAATAGGAAGGGAAAAGGAGTAGTTACAAAATATTTCACCTAAATAGGAGTATCAGATTTTATCTTATTTTTTTTTCCAAAAGCATTTTGCAGTTGAGAATATTGCACATTCAACCCAAGTGTTGTACTTCCCTGGTTGACTTGAGAGCTGCTGCTTGAATAAGCCATAGCAGAGGACAAATAAATTGATGACCGCTGGATTTATGGAGTTCCTGTACTGAAAGATGTACAAGGCAAAGTGGCACAGGTGTCTTTAGACAGACAGAAAGGTAAAGTGCCCTGGTGTATTTCCCAGTAACAGTTTATGAAGCATCAATGAAAACACAATTGTTTTTGAAGAGCCAAGTACACTTTGTACAATTAAAGTGTCTGGAAAGCACTGGATTAGCAGTCTTGGCAACTACTTAATTTCCAAGCATTTCACCCAACCCTGACTCCTTAAGTATTCCCTGCAGCTGCAGGTGCACTGCCTTTTTACAGTGTTCCTCTCCTTAGCATTTTCAAATGAAGTGTCAAATATATGAATTTAAGGCCTGTGTAGACAGAAAGAGAACCTTGTGGTGCACAGTGCTTAGGTGCTGGCCGGGTTAAACCACGCCATAGTCACAGAAAACCTGGCTGATGTCCTGTTGTGCACAGAAAACACCAATCAGGGCTTATGCAGGGATAGGGATAATACACAGTGGGCCAGGTTGCTTGAGTAATGAAGGTATGCACGCTTTTTCTCTGAGAAAACTGCTGTTGAGTTTGAATTAAAGAGTTCTTTTTCCTTAATTTTTGTAGTATTTGGTTTATCTGCTGCCAGTGAACGTGTCACTGTGTGCTCTGTTGTGTTCTTGTGTTATGATCATCTCTTTCCCAGGAATGACGGATGGAGAATGGAAGCAATTCCCTAAAGTTCGATTTCATCAGTGAGGGAACCTCCAGTCACTGTGATCAAAACAAACTTGCATTATTTTACCCTCCCCCCCTATTTTTTATTATAACTACTTATTTTTAAATTGTTTTTCACTTTTTTCCATTTCATTCTCCACTCATGTAAGGTATTTATCATACCCCGTTGAGTAATCATATCTTTTTCAACTAAAGATTTTAAGTGTTCCGTAAGAGGTCACAGTAGCTATCTTTATTCTATAGACACAAAGACATTAAATTACTTTGCCAAGGTAACTGAGGAGGGAACAGTAATAAAAACGAGAACAGAACCTTTTCCTTCCTCTGTCCTTCAGCTGCAACCTGTGGTGCTCTTAGTGCAGAACCATGACACTGGATGCAAAGAAGCTGGGCTGTGTTCACGGAAGACATTTAAGAAAATTAAAATATTTCATAATAGAACAGAAACGAACGCCTTGACCTCCTTATACATTTATGCACAGGTTGAATTTTATTCACAGGTTGAATTATATTCATAGCAGTAATTCCTCAGGGCTCAATGGGATTACTCATTTGGTGCATAAAGTTAAGCAGAGATTTAAGTGCCTTCAGGATGCCAACTTACTGTGGGTAACATTAGCGTTATCAGAGTTGTTTTCTGTTTTCTTTCTAAGCCCATACTTTTGACATTTGATTGTAATTTTTCTTTGTTAATAGCTGTCCTCCACAAAGAACTGCTACAAGATAAGGGGACAACTACTCCTCGTCTTCTGTACTAGGTGAATGCAGTGTGGTCTGAAACAGATGAAAACAGACAGAGATAGATGAAAAATAACATGTACTATGAAAATCCATGAATATGAGAAAGCTACAGCTTACAGTTAAAACAAACAGGACATCAAATCCTTTGCTGGCTTCCATATAAAGAATAAGTCTTAGCTTAAGTACAAAAATACTCAGTCTTTTTAAAGAGCTCCCATTCATGTCTTTTTGCTAATTTGTCTATTTTTTGCTACTTTAATATATTTTGCAAGCCATTTTCCAAGGTCAAAATTGGTATAACTAAATTTACCTTTGAAAAGATTAAATGTAAGGGGTTTAAAACGGGTAGTTTTAAGGGAACACCATCTGGTATGTGGTTATTAAAAAAGCCCGTGAAAATATTACATGACAACATTCATATGCAATTAAATTAACATAAAAACCCTAAATTAACAAGTTCAAACTGCTGGTTATGATTAATTTTGTAAATAAGTTTGCCATGATTCTGAATCTCTGTTATGACCCCTGGTGAGATGTAGAAGGGATTTTTGTAGGACACACACTATTGCAGTATTTGAGGGGATTAGTAGTACTTGAGGGGATAAGAACCAATAGAAGTCACTCAGCATTTTGTCTATCAGGTTACCTTATTAATAAATATCTATAATAATGAAAGATTTGCAAAATTGGATTTCTGAGAGGGTTGGCTGGGATTTTTATAAGCTCTCTTTGTATGAGTGACTTCGAAGCACACTGAAAGTTATGAGAGAGATGAATTTACTATGTACTAATGTGTTAATCTAAAATACTGATGAAAAACTTTTGGACATTGCATTTTTTGGTGGCATTTCACATTATTTTTGCATTATTTGATCAAGCTGCCTTGGTTGCTGAAATCCCTTTTGTATCTATGGTGAGTTCTGAGCAATGCCTGTAGTATTATAGTGATGAACTTAATAGGAAGGTGCAAAATAAACAAAAAATAAATAAATAAGTAAGCAAAGTGCACAATCCGTCTCTGTCAGCATTCCCAAGACACAAGTGAAGGACAGGATTGCAGTTCCTTAAGTGTCAGCAATTCCGGTTTTGACAAGGTGCGAACTTTGGTTTGACAGACATAGTCTTCCAAGAGCTGAAACAGTTAGGAAATATCTTTATTAGTTTTGATTTCTAGGAAAGTGAAGGTCAGTTGTTACAAACTGCTTAGGGAGATAAGCTGACAAGGTAGAACACTACACGAGACGAAAGATAGAGGCCTTCATCTGCTACCATTTACCTGCTGAGGTAACTTTAGATAAAATATTAAGATTCTTTTCTTCCTGCATGCCAGCCTAACCCACAGTTGCAGTGCAAACATTTTTGCTCAGTGGTTTGGCATTTGGGAACGTCTCACGTGAGTAAGTGCTGGATCAAGGGGGAATGGTTTTAAACTGGAAGAGGGCAGATTTAGACTGGATATTAGGAAGAAATTCTTCCCTGTGAGGTGGTGAGGCCCTGGCCCAGGTTGCCCAGGGAAGCTGTGGGTGCCCCCTCCCTGGCAGTGTTCAAGGCCAGGTTGGCCGGGGCTTGGAGCAGCCTGGGCTGGTGGAGGTGTCCCTGCCCATGGCAGGGGGTGGGCTGGGGGGGGTGGGGGGGCCCTTCCAACCTCTCTGTGATTCTGCAATGCTGTATATGTAAAACCCTGATAAATGACTGTTAATCCTTCCAAGGCACGATTCTGCAATGCTGTATATGTAAAACCCTGAGAAATGGCTGTTAATCCTTCCAAGGCAGCTTTTAAAGGATGAGTAAATATTTGATGTGTTCAGAAAACATGACAATGGTGCTGGGATAATAAACAGGGATAGCAATGAGGTGAACAAAGAGGCTGAGGCTCACCCTGGCAGTCTCCAGGCAAAATAGGGTGGCTGGTGTTACTTGACACCCACATTCATTCTTTATCTCTCTTAGAGACCAGTCTTAGTCTCTTAGAGACACACAGGATGTGTCCCTTCCCTGAGTTCCCTTCTTTGACCATTGACCATCCTGACAGCCCAGTCCTTGGATCTCAGATGGCTGAAATGAGGCGAGATAAGCCATGCCTGAAGTTTGTCAGTTCTCCTTCCACAGGTTTCTCTGGTTTTATGTCCATCCACACACAGTATCTCAATATAGCCTGTGAACTTCAGACCACACGTGTGTTCGTGTTTATGAACACATATACAAGAACATTTGTCAGATTTTTAAGGATGTAATTCAGTCTTTAAAAAGCAACTCTTAGACATGGTATATGTTGTTTGGATATATGAAAGCTTGAGAAGTAAGGCATCACCCCAGTCCTTTTCCAAACCACTTCAGAATTCTTTCAGCAAATGGTTTAACATTTCCCCAAATAACAACCCAAGTTGGGTTAATGGTTAACTGGTACTCACTGCCGAAATAAAAATCTGTATCTTACCCCCAAAATGTTGCAAGTATTGAAATCAACACACAAGTAGTTTGAGACTGTGTTAAACTTTATCTTTTCTTCACAGCCCAGCTCACAGGTAAAAATATACAGCTTTAAATTAAATATACAGGTAAAATACTTGAGCAAAATATATTTACAGCTCACAGGTAATAATAAAATTCTTCCTCTTGTTCATTTTTTAACTGTGGTTACTGTGGTTTTACTGATGGTTACCTAACTGCTTCTGAGGAGGTGAGCACTATTCTTAGAGTGTCCTGAAGGCTGCATTTTCATTATGATTGCTCAAAGGTTTAAGAGCAGGAGGAGTGAGACCTCCTACTCACCACCCAACTGACATTGTTTACACAATTAAGATGAGCAATAAGTTAACTAAGACTGCATAGCCCATCCTCTGTAATTCAGTCTCATAAATCAAAGAAGGAATCATGCGATGGTATAGTTGCCTTCTCTGCATTAAAAAAAAAAAGGAGAATGTGCTCTGATCCATAATTTGTTTGGGGTATTTTTATAGCAATTTTGGCTTGGTTTAGTCAAATTGTACATTGTCTTCAGGGCTTAAAGTTTAAAAAAAGACAGGTATGGCTCCAAACTCGGCAGGAATTGGCTACCAGTGCAGTCAGAAGGAGCTGAGAGCCAAGACACCTGCTTTCACATAGGTAAAATCCCATCTAAGAGGGAGGCATGGGGTCTGTAAGTGCTGAAGTCATTGGTAGCTGGAAGCCATGAATTTCTTACTCTTACAGAAATGACACATTTGCTCCTGCAAGAGGCAGAGCTTTTGGGTCCAGGCTCCTGTTGAGTTCTAAGCTCCAAGGGAACTTCCAGAAGCGTGTTTTTCACTTCTGTGGGATTAATTATTCTTTCCTTCTGGTGACAGAAGGGTGACAAATCCTGAATTGAACATTGCTCCAGGTGAAGAGACAAAAGACTACAATAAAACACCTGTAACATTAATATAAGGAACCATAAATAACACGTTTCTGTATCTCAAGTTTCATTGATTTGACACTGAATTCACAAAATATTCTATCTTTGAAATGTGTGATTTCTGGAAAAATCAAGTTCAGTTAATCCTTCCTATCCCCATCCCCATCCCCATCCCCATCATCTCCATTTCTGATGTGGCACTTCAGGACATGGTTTAGTGGCCATGATGGGGTTGGGTTGATAGTTGGACCTGATCTTAGAGGTCTCTTCCAACCTTAATGATTCTGTGATCCCTATCTGTGCACTGCCTGGGGTTTCTCTCCATGTCCATGGTGTTGAGCTCTGACTTTAGCTGAGGCTCTGCGAATCTCTCAGCCACCCACCTCTAAGGGGGTCACTCTTGGTCATTTTCTTGGACATGGCCTCAGTGCTTGAGCGGTTCCTCTGATGCTGCCCAGTGTTCACTGCCCAGAGCCAGTCAATAGTTTGCCTTTTATATAGAAACAAAGAAATTAAAACAAATAGTACCACTAAAAATTGTGGCATCATTTTCTTTCTGTATATTATCTTACATTTACTGAAAGAGAGATTAGGTAATTTTCTATGTTGCATTACTACTAATTAGCTTTTGGCAGTGAGGTTTCAATACTGTATGAAATGTATTTCCAGTAGACTGGAGGGTTCCTTAAGGAAGCTATGTCTCATATTGAAGATACCAGGACCAACAAGATAAAGTCCTTGAGGTCATTTCAGACTCTTTCAGGCTTTCAGAATAGGATACATTGAATACAAGTCAGTTTATTATCTGTGAACTTTTAGCATAAGCCTTTAAAAAGCCTCTTTCTTTATGTAAACCTGATACACGGACTGTAAACTTTGACAATATAAGCAACTGGAACTGGTATGCTTTACAAAATTTTGGTTTATTGGATGACATACTCTAGACCCACTAAGACCTGCTGGCTGCGCAAGGGAGGTGACACTGTGTTCACTGACATGTTTGAAAGAGCTTTGTTTTTGCAACAAACTCTAATGATTCAGATCAATATTTAACAAGGTTTGCTTATTTACAGCACCTGAGAGCTAATCCTATATACTTTTTTGTTAGGGTTTTTTCGGCTTCTAAATGTTCATTATTCCCAGATCATTGAGAAAAAACCTGGAAGTCAGTTCTTTTTTTTATGAAAATGTAGACCTTGTGAGGTACATTGCCTTTTTGTGGTTTTGATATTTTAGATGTATTGTACATTTATTCCTTCTTTTATTCTTCTGACACGAAGACTGCCATTTTTATTTGCCGAAATATTTTGCTAGAACTTTCTATACTTTTTTTTTCTTAAATGGAAATGGTGCAATCCTAGGTATTCATATGGAAGATATTTATTCCTACATTTTCCCCAGTTATCTTTGGCCAGAGATGCCTGTTTTAGCTTATTTCAAACTAGAATATGATCCAGAGCTGCACATCGTGAAAGATGCTGATAGATACTCTGCCTCAGACAGGAAGAAGTTTGTAAAAAAATTTTTGGTACCAATATCGAGATAAACAATAGAATTTAAAAGAGCTGTAGTGGTGTAGAGAGAGAGAAAAAAGTCACAAAGT
>NW_010182205.1:3367-3910 GCF_000695765.1 Mesitornis unicolor | reverse complement strand
GAGGAAACTGAACCATAGTTTCAAGCCCTTCGCCGTACTCTCCCCTGTTGCCCAGGTGAACGCGTTGGCTTGTAGAAGTCCTGATACAACTTCCACTCCAACCAATAGATAACTTTTTCCTTCTGATAGCCTAAAAAGTCCAATATAATCAACCTGCCAGGCCTCCCATAGTCCCTTTCCATCTCGTATATGAAGCGGAGGGTCCTGTAAGGGGTGTTTCTCAAATCGAGTACGGCAAACACCACATGCAGAAATTACAGTGGAACACATTTCCTGTGTCACTGGCCATCCTTTTTCCACTGCTTCTCTTAGGAGGTCCTTAATCCCGCTGTGCCCTCTCCTAACATGCAACCATTCAAGCAAGTATTCCCATCTACTTGCCTGTTCTATTTCCATCATACAGGTGAGGGAATCAACGTGGTTGTTCAATACATGTGCCGGATGATCCCCTTTCTAATGGGCAGCTACCCATCCTACCATTACTGGCTTCTGTTTAGCTATGTCCAGGATTTCTTTCCATTTATCTCTCTGCCCTACTGGGAC
>NW_010182205.1:2863-3295 GCF_000695765.1 Mesitornis unicolor | reverse complement strand
TAGACATATATGGGGTCTAAGTCCTCTCGTTGTCTATCCAGAGCACTCCACGCTGCTACTAATTCTCCCACTTGGGCACTGCCTTCTCCTTCTGTTAGAATCTGCTCTCCTGAATCAACATGGTGAGTCACTGCTTGAAATTTCCATTTCTTTCCCTCCCGTTGGGAGGAAGCGTCAGTGAACCACACATTCTTCATGTGGGGGTCAAAAGAAGGTGCTTCCTTGATTTCATTAGGAGGAATACCTTTCTCTGGGAAGACAGACAATTTGTCTTGGATTGGCAATAGCTTGGGGGTTCCTCCCTCTATTTTATAGGTGTGGGAGAAGTGTTCTAACTCTGCATACCACTTTCTCACAGTATCTCGCTGTGCCACCCCTGCAGGAGGAGGGGTACCAGCCAGTACTGGCCTCAGCACCTTAAAAGGTCATCCC
>NW_010182205.1:2315-2763 GCF_000695765.1 Mesitornis unicolor | reverse complement strand
GAAACCCGCAGGCCAAGCTGTACCCTCTGGACCACATTGCCACATGTGAATGGATGCACCATGCGCTGCAAAGCCTCAATCAATGTGCAGTGGGTCACTTGGGTGAATCGGACCCAGAGCTTGGTGTACCTCTGCCTCAAAAGTTGGTAACTTTAAGGCTTCCTCATGAATGTGAGTCCAATGCCAAGGGACTCCTCTACGAGTGAGATCATATAGTGGACAGGCTATAATGGAAAAGGCTATAATGCCCTCTGTAGCTCCCAATGGTAGAGGATATGGTTTCACATTTACGACTTTGGAGGGAGGGAGGAGTGGGGCAACTTTTAAGAGCCTCACTGTCATAGTAGGGGACCCGAATTTCCACTCTCTGCCCTTGGGGTCAGTCCATGACAATCCCTTCAACAGGTCCAGCCCCAAGAGGTTGGTTGGAAGAGCACCCAATACCCTG
>NW_010182205.1:1144-1405 GCF_000695765.1 Mesitornis unicolor | reverse complement strand
CCTCAGCCCAGAATGAAGCACATTTGGTAAGGGACCATGGCTCTCTGTGGTCATCTACTGTTAGATATACACTTATTCCCCAATAAGCCTGAGCTTCATCCTCACTTCGTCGAATCCGATCTCCTCCTTCCAGAGAAACTCTCCACACGTACTCAGTCTCCGTCTCTTTTGCCTGCCAACCGTACTTCTCCTGCAGCTTAGCGAACTCCGCGGCTGAGTAAGGTATCTCTTTTATAAGCACAGTGGGAGGGGGCCAGGCAT
>NW_010182205.1:0-924 GCF_000695765.1 Mesitornis unicolor | reverse complement strand
CGCTCAGCCCCCTTCCCCTACCAAAAGCGTCTCGCAAGCTGCCTTGCAACTTTCCATTGATCTGCTTCTCATCTGCCAGCGCCTTATTCGACTGCTGTCGCTTTACTCTTTCAACTTCTACCAGCTCTCGACACCACGCCCTCTCTACCTCCAGTTTAGCTCGGGCAGAACGTTCCGCCTCCAGCTCCACCTGGAGGGAGGACCGCTCAGCCTCCAGTTCCGCCCGAAGTTCCGCCTCTAACTCTGCCCGGAGCAAAGAACACTCAGCCCTTATTTGTTCCTTTTCGCGCTATTCCTTCTGAGCAGCCATGAGGTTTGCTGCAAGACAAATGATTTTCCTTTGCCTGGCTTGCTCCAGTTCTGTGTTGCAAGAGCCCTAATCCGTTCTGCCACCGCAACCGGTAACTGCCAGTAACTGCCAGTGTTTCTCTGCCCAGCCACATCCAGCAGGATCAGGGCATGCTTTATAATCTTTCAAAACATTTTCTAATGGGGAGCAGTCGAGCATTTTTTTTACACATCGGGACCGCCATGCTTAACTGCCGGGACACAACCCACACTGAGCAGGCAGACAAAACCCCCTTTCAGGCAATTACTGAAATTGCTTATCCCAAAATTACATCATTCCCCCCGCCGTTTCTCACCGGGATCCTGCCGACTACACCAATTTAAAAGATGTCATGGCCCGCTTTAAAAAGTGAGCTCTTTTATCCCAGCATGGTGACGGAGTGATATAAATCACTCAGGAGAAGGGTGTAAGCAATATTTTCACTGAATAAGATACATGCTTTGAAAAACACTAGATTCAAACCTTTCAACATCCCAGAGGCGACGGAATAACAACAGGAAACCAAAATGGCCCCAAAATTACTGGAACACGGCACAACTTAACTACACTATAACAATTTGATTAGCAGAACTGAG
>NW_010182204.1:0-16855 GCF_000695765.1 Mesitornis unicolor | reverse complement strand
CCTCTTCATGGATTATGGGGTCTTCGCTGTGCTTCCCATCCCTGTGTTCCCACCCAGGGGACTGGGTACCCAGAGAACTGCTGGTTTTCCTACTAAAGACTGAGGCAAAGAAGGCATTAAGTACCTCAGCCTTTTCCTCACCCCTGTCTTTATGTTTCCCCCTGCATGTACTCAAAGGTGGAGATTCTCCTTAGTCCTTCTTTTGTTGTTAATGTATTTATAGAAATATTTTTTTTTCTTTAACAGCATTAGCTGGATTAAGTTCTAGCTGTGTTCTGGCCCTTCTAATTTTCTCCCTGAAAGTATTGCATGTATTTATTTAGGCTGTAGACTAAATACATCAGACGCTGCCTTTGCTCATACTGCTTTTACTCCTTTGCCTGCATTTCAATTGCGGCCTTTGCACTAAAGTAAGGAAGAGCAGAAGGAAGCTTTACAAACTGAGATTTTTCTCATTTTTCTCTGTTACTGGGAAGTGTGAATGTATGCAAATGGCTATTGCTGTGTGTATAGAAATGAAATATGATGGTGGTATGCAAAAAAAACCCCAAAAAAACAACAAATCAAAACTTTATATTGCCCTAAGATTCTTTTTATTTTCCCTGTTCCTGAAGCTAGTCTGTTTACTTATATTTCATGGCAATTCCTATGTGTTGGCATTTGTGTCCATAACTGGTAAGCATAAATCTTTCTCTATATGCTTTATCTACAAGAAGACTTTGGAATTCCCCTGACCCTATGATGAGCTCACCTTCTTGGGTTGGTGCTGCCAGATACTGTCTGTGGTGTACTCCTATGGATGGCTCCTTAACCACAGGCGCTCTCTACTGCGCAGGTGGAGGCAGCAAAAATACAGGGAAAAGTTTAGACTTGTTACGCTGCATTGATGTTTCTGATGCCGTAAGCATGCTAGGCCTGGTGGGCATTGGGCAGGTCGGTGCAGGAGCTGTCCATCGGGGCAACAGAGTCAGTGCAAGGTGTTTTTCAAGCCCAAGCAGATAAATTTTGCCTGCCTTTCTTCCTCTTGCAGAAGCTGCCCATGTGAGGTGGCAATCTGAGTTACTTGTCTTGACTCAGAAGGTAGACTACAGTATTTTCAGACTGCTCTGAGGACAAATTGTTACTGTAAAACGAATTGTATTGAATTATTTACTTTGTTATGATTCAGAGTACTTTTCTTCTCTAAGAACCTGGATTCTGTATTTGTGATCCATGGTGCTGCTGTCTCCAGTCATGCCACCTGGCTTGCTGTGTGTGCCGGATGCACCCACCCTACTAAAGACCTGAGAAAGACCCAACAAAGACAGTGCTAAACTTTCTGGTCCTGGTGGTGCCAGGACTGCCCCCCCCTCACAGCTCCACACAGTGGGGGTCAAAGGCGGGAAAGTTGGGGTCCTCAGCCAACAGGGGGTGACACGACCATGTACTGACCACAGAGCAGATTCGACCAGGGTATCAATGGGGCCCCGCCAGAGGACTCATTGGAGTCGGTCCTCCTCGGAGCAGCGGGTCTGCAGCCGGGGACTCTCCCCTTGAGCTGGGACGCCACTTAAGGTAACTTCTCGAGATTGAGAGCCCTCCCCTTTTAGGTGAGTGAGTGAGTGCACATTTTGGATCACTGGGCCTAAAACAAGAATTCTTAACTCAGTTCTGTGTGTGGCAATATTCCCAGCCAGCATATCAAACCTGTATTTGTTAAATGTCAGTGGAATGTTGTTTTGGTGAATGAGGTTTTGTCTGCTTAATTTCAGTTGCAGACTAAAGCTTGTTTGAGTTCATTACTTGTGTGTGTAGCCATTTTGGTGCGATTCCCTGACACTGTTTGGTAGACTTTATTTCTACTGAAGTAGTTTGAATCTGCAGTATTTTCTTCAGCCAGTTGTTTTGGGATTTTTCTCCCACAGCACTTAACTCCACTCCCCAGCTCTTTATTCCCAAGTATCTTTGTAAGATAAATGCAAGACATTTATTTTTTTCTAGAACTACAAGTATAATCTCTAATTCTTCTGTGCTGCTATTGAAAGTGTGTTTGGATTCTCCTCTTTTTTCTGTGTTTTGTGTATATATCCTCTTTTGGAGTTTATAGGAGAGAGTAAGGGTACTGAAAAGTAGAGTTTGGCAGGACAAATATTTAATATGCAGGCTGAGGGCAATAACAAAGAAAGGATCTGTCAGGCAAACAGCTTGTGTTAAGAAGAGTTACAGTGCTGAGAACCCTTCGAGGGAGCAGTTCACTGTCATTCTCTTCTGTATCACTTGTCTGTAACTGCAAGACCTCTGGAATATTTTCTGTTATCTGTATGTAGTGAGTGTCCAGAGCAGTGCAGAGCCCAACTGGAATCTTTGGGTGCTACAACTAGAAATAATAGTAGGGATTCATAACTCTGCAGATAATCTTGATATGCTGTTTATGGGTTTACCGTACTACAGAAATCAATGAAAGTTGAACAGCTGACGTGAGATGAAAATCCATTGTAATTAGGTTTGTGATATAAATGATCTTTGAAATTAGGGTTGTTTTCTCAAACTGAACTGAGTTGGGAAATACTCCATTAACCATTTAAAAACCTGTGTTCTACTGAATTACTCTGCATTTCTGCATTGCAATACATCACCACCATTGATTTACAACACCACCTTACTGTGGCGGGCTTTGATGTAGGGTAGAAGGGGTGAGGTATTACGCAGAACACTTCTTCATACCCAGGATAGCTTCTGGTTAGTTAGATCACATAAGCATCTTTAAAAAAAAATAAATTATTTTATTTAAACTGTGTGGGGTTTTTTTATTATTAAAACCCAGCTTTGGTTTCTTCCTTTGGTTTCTTCTTTCATATCACCAATGAAATAAATAGTTTATAGTTCAACAGAATGAAAGGTTTCTGTCATCCTTAAATGTTTTACTGGATACAAGAAAGGAGACTGGAGATTCCCAAAGTTTGCCATAACAACTTCTGTGCAGAATGCCATGATCTTTTTTCTGCTCTAGGCATGTAAATGGACGAGTGTTTGGACTTGCTGTTATCAGTTAGGTAAGGAATATTGGTTGAGAAGAAAAAAAAAAGAGGAAAAACATGAAATGTGGCGAGTTCTGCGGTAATCTCAATTTAAAGTCAGGGTGCCTTATTAAACATCCATAGAGGTCAGGGCTGCTTCAAAGTTGGAATTTGAAGTCAGTGATAAAACATCCATTGATATCCTGCCATCAGCACTGGGAAATGAAGGTGGAACAGAACGTGGGCACAGATGTGTCTGTAATACTGGTGTGCACTCTTTTCAGTTTGCTTTTTTTGCTTAAAATGCCTAGAAGCATGATTTTAGAATTACTGTTTGACTGGAGGTTGCCTGGTCTGTCCCTCACATGTCTCTGCCATTCAGATGTTTGTACCCATCTGCACTTTGGCATCCCCAGAGCAGCAGTACAGGATGTTTCTGTATTTTTAATTGCGTTCTGAACGCAGACCCCGACAATCTGAGCTTTTTGGTAATTTGTATGTGTGTGTCTCACTTTCAGCAGCAGGATTTCTTCTGCTCTCCCAGTTCTGATCGTATGCAAGGGGGTTTCCAGTCTCCGTAACAAGCCAAGGCGAGCTCCCTATTTACTCTGCCTATTGTGAATGCTCAGATCTATGTGCAATTGTATATCAAATAACCTTGCCCCTAAGCAGATGAGTATTTATTTCAGTCAGTTACCCCTTATAATTACTATATTGAACCTACTTGTCTATAAAATGGATGGTTTGCTCATACAGTTTACCAAAATAGTTCATTAGGGGTTAAACAAAATGAAATCCCATTTGCAAAGAGTATAATAAATTGTTTCATCTGTGAATTTAGCTGTTCTCCCTAATGCAGACATGGATGTTACAGTGGTTCTCCCTTGATAGGGTTATGGGTTAATGAAATGCTTTTTCTATTGCTTATTTTCCTCTCTTCTGTGCTGAGTGATAAGTAGCTAACCAACGAAGCTTGTAATTACAATCTTACAGAAACCGGGCCGATCTGTATATAAATCTCACCATCCAATTACAAGATGTAATAATTTTGCACTCAAGCTGGTAATGAGGTCTAATACTTGTGCATGTGATAATCCCCTCTGGATGCCGGCTTGATCAGATGTTGGCTTTGTAATTAGACGGGCAGAAAATCATTATTTCATGTTCAGGAAAAAATTAGGTTGGTGGGAAGTTAATTTTCTCTCCGCTCTTTGAAGCGTAGACAAGAATTTAATGATTTAATCATGATTGTTAGCTCTTTTGCAATCAATTTGTAATGATTGTGTAGCAACTCTCTTCAAGGGAAGCTGCATCAGGGAGGAGTATGCAAACAACTGTCTAGGAGGGCTGATCATAAACAGTATCACATGTCTCCAAAGCCCATTAAAATCTTCTTAATGGTGACGTACCAATTCTCACGTTGCGTCCGGGCAGTCTTGAAAAAGGGGACCTGGGCTGGGTTGGCTTTGCCTCCGGGTCATTTGGCCGTCCCCAGGTGCTGGCAGAAAGCAGAAGGTGGGGGCTGTGTTGCTAAAGCTGTGATGGGCAGGGGCTGTGTTAGCCCCTTACGTGCATCACCTTCTCTCTGCCGGCTTTTTTTTTTTTTCTTCAATATTACACAAATTTCTGTAAATCGTGACTAAAAATACTTCAGTTGCTCAATCTGAAATACAAAACAAACAGGAAAAGGCAACTTTTAGCTCTAGTTGTGTAGAAAAAACCTTGCATTTGGTCCTTCAGAGTTTCCAGAAGAGATACTATTGACTGCCACATCCAGATAGGCTTCGCATGTTTGAGCATAGCTGATGTACCAGCTTAATAAAAATAACTTGCTTTTTCCTTTGGGAGGAAATTCAGGCAGTATATATTGCTCCATAAGTGGAGTGAGGAAAGTTCTGTGAAAGGGAAATTCACAGAAATGTTAAGCAAATCCCACAAGCAAAATATTTTAATAATTTCTAAACTCTTCAGGAATTTGGGTTAAATGAAGCTCTGCAAACTTCATCAGAAAGAAAAGGGGAAAAAAACAGTGGGGCACTGTACCAAATGCTGAGAGAGGTACCTGGAGGAGAGTCATGCGCTAGACCAGCTCACTTTGGCTCAGTGGACTGAGGAGGAAAAGGCCTTGAACCTCCCATTTTTGTAGGACTTTGTATTCTGACAGCCTTCTTCTGTTACACCGGCAAGCACCAGCAGCCAGCCCCGACGAGGGCATCTCTACATCCCTGCTGCTGGGCAGCTGAGGGATCTCTCAGAGCAGCAGACAGGTCTGGCTGCTCCTAGGTGGAGGGACATGAATTACTGTTACCCTTGGAGTCCTTGGTTCCTCTGTTCCTATTATTTTAGATGTTATTGTATTGTATTGTTTTGTTAGCTCTAAATATTAGCTCTATTTCCATGTTGTGCTCTTGAAATTAAATGTGTGTCTTCTACGATGCTTTTTGAATCATAGGTGGTTTCCTTCTTCCACGCTTCTTCTACGTTATGCTGATTTGTCAGCAGTATGGTTCTTCTTTTTCAACAGGATCCAGGAGTTGGGCTCCAGCTTTTAGCAGGGTTACAGTCTGGTCAGATCTAACACCAGTTTTACCAGATGCTGTTACAGGGCTGGCTGCAGTCAAGGCTGGTTCAACCACATTTGCAAATAGGCTTTACAATGCACATTTGCAGCCTTAGAAAGAGGGGCATGAGCAACAGCACCTTTTCCATCGAGTTTGACAGTTTCCTTGTCTAATTCTTTCTAAGTGTTCATTCAAGATGCATTTTTTGCTTTCAAGCCACATTAAAACTTGTAAGATGTAATTTCTGAGAGGGAAAAATGGGATATTTACTTAACTTTGAACAGTGTTTCTCAGTTGTGGATTTTGTATCACACTAATTCTGTCAGCCGTGACAGCCTGTACCTCAGATGCATGTCAAAATGATGATTAAAAATATAAAGTATGTTCAGGGAAAATCTCCCTTTTCAGCTGCACAGTTCATTCTTTTTTCCTGACCAAAATTTTCAATCTTGTTTGAGTAATTTTATTTTTAGATAATTTTATTTTTAGATAATTCAGCCTTGTCAAGAGAGAGTTTGATATAATGGTCAAAGAATGCTTAATTCCCTGATGTTGATACTTGATGATGTGCTTTTTGTCATATTTCTTCTGGGACTGAAGCATTTTCAGTTGAAATCACTATTATTTCGGATAAAGGTCAGCGAGGCTAAACAGCCATTGGTGATATAATTACAGGGGTTTGCAGAGAATCATTTCAAGTTTGCCTTGCCAGTTCAAACCCATTCTAATTGCCACTCAACTAAGCCAATATTCAAATAAACCTCTGCAGGGGTCTGTGGATGAAGATTTCCACGTGTGTGTCTCTTGGCTAATCCCTACCCAGCAAGTCCTACAGAATCTGTGTATATCCTTGGCAGCTTTGCCTTTTGAAAGATGAGGGGGAGAGAAATATTTGCCTTAACATCCAAAATGCAGTTGTTTATAGACAATGCCTCGTGTTGTATAACCCGTAGCTCCCGTGCTATCAAATGAAATTACAGCAAGGAAACCAAAGCGCTGTCTTCAAAGACTTTGTATCTTTCATTTAATTTTGTTAGTTGAACCTTCTGCTGTAGAAGTAGAACAACTGATGGTATTTTCAATGGTCTTGAAAACAAGGATTTTCTGTGAAAATAAATAATTGCATGAAGGATTATATTTATTATAAGATCTGAGCAATGCTATGAAAATAAAGTATCTTTTTTTTTCTCTCTTAGCACTTGCATTGTTTTGTTTGTGAGCTGGGAAGAGAGGGATCAGGGAAGGAGAGGGAAGGCAGATAGTGCTTACCTCATAAAATAAACAAGGAGCTGTGCATACAGAAGTGCCTCTCTGAATCTGTTTATGGCTCTTTTTTGACTGACTGGCTAAATTACAGTTTCATTGTTCTAAATCCCCAAAGACTTTTCCAGAGATGTTGTAACTAAAGCTGTGCATATTGTGGAGCTCTTCCTACCTGCCACTATCAGCAGCAGATACAACTCATTTACATATTTTAGTTAACCTCTGAAGCAGCAATGTAATTACCTTTTGCAAAGTATGAACGTTGATGGGGCAATAATATGACATTTTTGGATATTTCTATCAGGCAAGCATACAGCGGTTTAAAGCAGTTATGGTGTCCAGCAGCACAGGCCTGGCTTTGAGCTCTGTTGTGGTTACAAAGCGGCTGCCAGAAAAGGAAAGAAAGCTGAAAGACAAGTTTCCTTTCTCTAAGCTGTTGTGTGGAGTGCCTGGAGAGAAGAGATCCCACCGCGGTCATGTTCTTCCTCCAGAGAAACCCCTCACAACACCATGAAGAGATAGTGGACTCCAAGGACATTCCCAGAAAGCATGGCCCATTAAAATACCTGTCAACCTGTGTTGGCACCATTTTGGTAGTAACAGGGGTATTTGGCTCTAACTGGTTTTGTCAAAGCTCTGAGAGTTCTGCTAACGCTACAGGAGAAGGGCTGCACTCCGAGATGGCTGTCTGAGTGGCACATCAGAAATATTTTTTCATTAGAAAGAAAAAGAAAAACAATAGCAGCACTGTCTGAGGTATGCTGAAATGATGTAAAGGGGTTTTGAGGTTCAGCTGCTCTTCAAGGAATGTTAAGTCTGTCCTTGCTTTTCCCGTGAATTTACTGCGCTCTGTCTGTGCATGTGCAATTGTACAGACACAAAAGTTTCCTGAGCCGTAATTCTCTAGGAAGTCATCTGAGGAAACAGAACTTGCCTACACTACAGAGCTGCTGGCTCACATTTCTACAGTTGGATAAATCTTCTGTGCCATTATTATGGTATTATAACTGATGCCTCTCTCTCTGAGCTTCCTGTAAGGAAATGCTATGGGCCTTGTGCATCACAATATCAGCATTTGTTTGATGTATTTTTCAAGCATTGTTTGGTTTTGGGCACAAAGACAGGGTTTAGTTCTTTAAAAGACCCAGAATAGCAACAGCGGTCTTTGGACAGACGGTAGAACTTCACTAATTCATACTAATGACTTCAAGAGACTTGTTTTATGATAATAGTTCATAATATGCAAGTAAATGACGGTAGTATATTTTGTGAAAATAATGAAGTCTTAGTAATGTGAGATCACTTTACAGCTCTCTGCTATTAAGTCTGTGCTGAGAAGTAGGGAGATGTGTGGGGTTTTTTCACAAAATCATAAAGTCGAATGGTGAAATGTCACCTCTTAGGCAGTCTAAAAGGAGAGAAATCATGTTCCTCCATCCACTTCACAGTTCCTCATTAACAGTTTTCCCCACCCACAGCAGTCTCTAGGTAACTTCTTCTGAAGATGAGACAGGGAACTGGGAACTGCCACACGCAAAGGTTTTCCCTTCTAAGGTCTAAGTGGGTAGAAAGGTGAGATCTGGAAGCACGATGTTTGCTGTACAAAGCCAAGCTGTGACCTGTCATTGGCCGAGCGGAGGATGGCAGGCACCGTGGAGCCAGCAGAGGCAGCACCTCAGCTGGTACCACTGCTCCAGCACCAGGCCCAAAGGCATTGCCGTAACCAGATCAGCAGTGGAAACTGTGGCTGCAGCAAATTGTGGTTGTAACACCACGGTGATGTTGCAACTGGAAGTATTTCAAGTGTTTTATTTTATTTATGTGATAATTCCTATAGAAAGCTGTTTTCTGCTGGTCTGGTGCATGTCTGTGGTAGTAATAATGGACTGGGTTTTTTTACCTTTCTCCATAGTTAGGCTATCAGCTTTTCGTAATGGGGATCCAATAGCTCAGTGGTCATCCCTTTTCTTCTGAACTGACTGTACTCTGCACTCTCTTCCACAAGTCTTTGAAGATACTTGGTGTCCTTTCTTCATAGGCTGCATGTTAGGGTCAAGCTTTTGAGTCTCCTAATCACTCGGTTCTGGCATAGTCCTGTTGCCACTAAAGCCTCTTTTCATGCCTATTTAATGCCTCAGAAATGCTTTCAAGTGGTCTTTGATAAACCATAGTAAGTGTTATTCCAGTCGCTGAATAGCAGCACCTGCTAGAGTCTTTTTTTGCTCCCAAGGCAGCAGTTCCCTCTTGCCTTATTTTACCAGTGACAGTAATTCATTCCACTTGAGCTGACTAGCTTATTTCACATTTATTTGCACATTATGAGCAGTGTCATTCTACTTACCCTCCAGACAGTAAATGGTTTGAAAAAATGAAACTGTAACAAGTGTTAGGCATGGGGAGAGGAATAGGAAAATGGAGCCTTTGCATTCGGAGCCCAAATAAAAACATAATTTCAAAATATTATTTATTCATTATCTCAATCATCGAGTGTATGCAAAATCAAAGGTGCTGCATAAACCTGCATTATCCCTTTGAGAATACATTTCTCTTTCCCACCAGCTAGTTTAGCTTCCCTAGTGTGGAGTTAAATAAAATATTACCCATCAGGTCAGGAAAATAATTAGTCCAGCATTATTGCCTCCTTCCTAAGCAATCAGACTTGACCCATATGTATTATGCATGCTTGCTCACTGCACGTCTGAGAAGTGGGATCTATATAAACAGATGAATCTGGGCTCCGTGTTTGCATGCCAAGACAGTACTCCTACTCCCCTCTACAGAGGAGGCAAGTTGAAAAATTATCATAGCAAAAGCAAGCCATTTTTTGGTGTCCTGAATTAATTTCTTTCAAGTAATCTTTTGCTTGCTGTGGCAAGTAGTTATGAAAGTGTGGAGGATCACGGCGGGGGACCTTGCTGAAGTGACAAACAGCAGCTAAACCGCTCAGCCAAGGTAACACAAACTGCTGATCTCCAACAGCAGACCGTGCCGTAACTGAGGGGAAGGTGGGTGATCTATGGTGTGGTTAGGCAATGGCCTTAGCCTCAGAAAGTCAAGGGTTTGTTTCTGCTGGATCTTGGAAAATTGTGTACAGTGGTTTGGTTTCCTTCTATTAAAACCAAAACTAACAACAAAAAAACCCCAAACAACCAACCAAGGAACTTTTTGGTTTTTTGGAGTTTTTTTGAGCAGTGAGTCTCTGAGGCTGAGAGCAAATTTCACTCTACATGGGCAAACCTTGAGCAGCTGAGTGAAGGCCTTTCTCAAAAGGGCTGTGTTCTGCATAATCTCACAGGACCTAAAAATCACATCTGGTGTTTCTAGATGCTGCCAAAATATAGGAAAATTATAGCACAGCGCTTCCATCAACAGTGACTGAATGACAGAAACCATGGCCACGTTGCTGCATTCAAGCTATGAAGCATCCAACTGTCTGGATAAGCAGGAGGCGTATTGCAGCCTTCACTCTTTTCCCATCTTCATGTCAAATGTTTTGGCTATAAAGTCTACATGAAGTGAGAATCCTAAACATTTCTATCCTCTTTTGTCAGAACTGCCCATGAATTTATAGCACTGCTGTTGTAAAGTTGTCCTTCTTGGGAGAAGAGGCTCTGCACTAGGAGGAAGTGTTGAAAATTTGAAGAAATAAATTGAAAACATTCCTTACCGAAGTGGATAAATAACAGAAACCCATGGCTTTGTATCCAGCAAGTACAGCCAAAGCAGAAATCACTGCTTCCAAATTTCTGATGATAATAACAATGATATTCATAATAATAATAATATGAAGGTAGTTACCACAGAGAAAGTTGAGAAGACCCTAAAGCTTATCTTGGAAATCGTCATCGCCAGTGGACAGGGTGATGGTGGCAAGCCTGGATATGCCTGCTTAAAGAACTTTACTGCTTGCTGGTTATATTGGTAATATACCGTTTCAGACCCCAAAACCATGGCTTGGTTCTGCTGGTGCTGTTTTCTCTGTAGACTCCCTCCAAGTCTGCCCTCAATCATGGTGGATCTTGCTGCTCTCCTCTCTGGACAAGTTACACCCCTGTTCTTCCTGGCAGTGGTGTGAGAACCCATTGCTGATGCTACTGAGCCACCCCTGCTATTTTGCCTCTCATTGCAGCAAAGTTGAGAGTTTGAGAGATTGGTCCTGCAGGGCCCACAGCAGTGTTGGGGATGGCCTTGTCCAACCTCCCTCCCATGTCTTCATCTCTCTTTCTCTACCACTGTGAAGGTAAGGTGATGGTGTGCTAAAGAGTGCCAGGAGATGGGAAATGGGATTTTTTTTATTCGGCTTGGATCTTCTTGTAAATGCTCTTCTAATTCATCCCTCCTCTGTTTCCTTGCTCTCCTCTACATGGTTATATCCTTTGTTTGCCACCTCCTTTGTTGCTGTAAGTTGTTTGTTCCTTCTATTTCAGTGCAGTTGGCATTGTTGATGGTGATTTCACATGATGATGTTGCCCTTGTGGCTACAGCATGTTCTCAGTTAAAGGATTTCAGGAATTGTTCCTTTGTGGTTGTGTAATAATTAAACAGGGCTGTATCTGTGAATTGGGTAGGATTTATGGCTTGTGCATCTCCTGTCCTGTGTTTAAAAAAAACAACAGAGTTATGTATTAATTGGAGGCAGATGCTTAAAAAAAAGTCTGCAATGAAAATCTGCCATGCCTTGTCTTGTCCTAGGCCCGTGCAGTACATCTGTTGTGGCTCAGCACGGAACCAGAGCAGCAGCAAATGGGGTTTTGGTTCCAGGCCACCTGTGTGGCCACCCAACCTGGCTCCCCTTCCCAGCTCTGCCGCAGAGGCTCGCATGGCTCCGCATGAGTTCTGCAGCTTCTCCTCCACTTTGAGTGTGGTGAGGGAAGGCGGGCTCGTGCGTCCCTGCAAAGCCATGTTGTGAAGGCGGATGCTCTCAAGAATTGTGATATGCCTGTCTGCAGCAGGAACGGAGGAGGAGGAGAGGACATCTGCCAATAAGTGCCTAGAATCTATATTGGATGTCGTTATATTTCCAGGAGTTTAATTCTTAAATGCTAGGCAAATGGGTAAGGATTTATCAATGCAGCAGGATTTTGCTTACTCAGATCCCATAGGCACTGTCAAAATGCCTACATTGAGGGAGCAGTAGGAACTGTGACCATGGAGTCTACTCATTCTTTGGGGGTGGTAACAGGGAGGCGATTGCAGACTGCAGTCTGTTTCCTTGAGTGCATTCAAGTCTGTGTGTATCAACGCTTCGTTTCCTTCACACTCTCCTCTCTCAGACAAATATTGTCCTGTAAGCGCATCTGAGATGCAGTGATTGTTCTTGGACCTGGGTGTTTTGGTGTCAATGTGTATCTTGAGGTATATCTGTTAATATTGGTGTGGAATCCAAAAGCTGATGAAACCAAAAGGATGCACATTGGAGCACAGTGCAGGAGAGGCCTGACTTCACTGTCACAGATCCTTCACTGTGACACACAGGCTTCTCAGCTGCCATTGAGTGTGCTGTGTTTTGGAACAGACACATAGATGTGCACACAAATATACAAACAATTTATTTTGACTGTTTCACATATGGTTTAATTTTTCACAGCTCTGTAAAATCTCATGTGTGGATTCTGTTTTCATAACATTTGTTGTATGTTAAAAGTAGAGTTTTGAATAATTGTCAAGAGAATTCTCTCTTAGTCCTTTTAAAGACAAAATCTTTGGTTGATAATGGCAGCACAGGGAGCTGTTAGGACTCTTGGTTTTGAAAGTAACTTTAGGAACTTTTTCCTGCTAATATTTTAAAAGCAGAGGAAATGATTGCTGCCTCCCTTTCATTGTTACTTCGTTTCTCTGCTTTCCTCTTCCCATCTCCAAAGTGTTTATTCTCTTGCAGTTACAGTAGCTGTTACAAACCCTGTATGCCTACTGAAGCTGAGAGTTAGCTCCTAATCCCAGTACTCTTTTATTCTCTCATCTCACTTGCATATCCCTGTGCAGTTTGCACTCAATTCCAATTTGGTTGACTGTGGACATCTTTTGAACTTCATAATCATCAAAATGCCAGTGTTTTGCCGTGTAACAGTATTACATCCCAGCCCTGAGCCATTACATTTGATGATGTAGGCATCTAGATTTACTGTTTCTCTTTGTTTGAACTCTTTTTTTTTTCCCAATGCTGTTCAGTGCTGTTGGTCTCTTGTTTCTCTGGAGCTCAAAGTCAGCAGGCTAAGACTGTGGCTTAGTCCATAGGAAAAAGAGTGACAGATACAAACACGAAAAATAATTAGTTTCTTGTTTGCTGTTTCCAAATGTAATACCACACTTCAAACAAGATGTTACTATTCCATAGATCACAGTGATTGAGTGCAGATTAAATTGTTGTCTTATTATTTATCTATGGTAGGTGCCTGTATAAGCCAAGCTTCAAGCATTGAAAAGAGAAAAGTTCTTGCTGTGACTGTTGTACATCCTGAAGATAGACAAGTAGACACATATAGGAGAAAGGGAAAATGAGGAGGATAGGTAAATTTTATGTAAGTTAATGTAATGAGCATGGTAGCATTGCCTTTGCAGTGGATTTGAAATACGGATGGAGTGAGAACCTGTCCGGTGCATTCAGTTGGGTCACATCTGTGACTGGAGCTCTGATTCTGTGGTGGTAGCTTGCAATACTTCAGGCACAGAAATGATGAGGAAAGAAGCTGACAAATAAGCAGACAACTGGATCTTGATTAGAGATGTGGATTAAATTCTCCTCTGTGAAAAATACATGTGTGCAGGAGAGCAAGAGACTCATGAGGATGAATACAGCAAGGGTACAGTCTCTCATCAGTATCCCTCACAGAGGTACTAATGCTTCTCTGTTCTTTCTTCAGTGCTTTGCTGGGGTTTTTTTAATACATCCTTACCCTTTATCTGCCACTTTTGCATAGATAGATACTATTCTCCCGTACAAGCTCCAATCTCAACACATCTTGATCTTTTCAAGGTATTGTCAGTAGGAAACACTTCTTTCTTTTATTATAAAATAAATAAAAGGGGAAGACTTAGGAGGAATGTTTACTCCTGCAATGCACATCACTCCCAAATACAAATTTCCAGTTTGTGTGAAGTCAGATAAGCAAAGAAAATGGTGTGAAGGGATCATTGCTGAAATTTTCTTCATTTTCCCAAATATTGTCCATTGTGATTTTTGAAATCCCAGAGCCTAATGAAAATGTTTTGAAGAATAAAGTAACTTCTCTTTTTTTTTGTACATGTGTATAAAAGTATTTTCCAGATGGGACACAGATCCCAAGATGTGTTGCTGTTCTTCTAGTACAGTGTATTTCCCTATGACATCCCCTTTGCACACCTCAACAGAAATCTCCTTGGCATTCAACTGCAACAATTCTTTTTTCAAATTAATATTAGATTATTTTTTATTTCTACTGACTATAATTAAGTAATGAAAAATGTAGGGAAGTGTCATGCCTGATTTATTTTTAAATTTCCTTTTTCTTTCTCCTTTTTTGTTTTTTCAGTCTAACTGGCCCTTTATAATTGTATTATCAGCGTGGTTCAAAGACAATGGTGAAAGATGACAAAGAGAGAAAGGAATGTTCAAAATCCAAGTGCACAAATAGGTTTTCTGGGGAACATTACAAAGGCTCTATTGTGCTACATATAGCAGACACAGAAAGGATACGTGCCCACCCCTACCAGAAAATGCTGCAGACTTTTCTGCAGGTCACTTGCTGGTGTAATAAAACTCTAAAAATATTAATGTGTACAAAAACATTACTTGTAATATGCCACTGCGTTTGTTCCACACATAATTCAAATAATTGCCTTAGGTAATGTTTGCATACTGGTGTGGTCAGACAGCTTTATCTGTCTCTTGCAAAGTACTCATGGCCCGAGGAGAAAGCTCTCCCGCTGTGTTCGCTGTGGACTGTGACAATCGGATGTTGAAGCTGCGCTTGAACTGCGCGGTGGTTTTTCAAGGTCAATAAAAATATTGGGCAGTACGAGGGGGAGTGAAGACCACCGACCTCATTTTGCTTGTGGCTTCGCCTCAGTTCAAAACCCTCCTGATGCATTATCTGAGTGAGTCTTTGAGAAAAAATATATTAATGCTCTCTTATTCCATGCTGTTCTATTACCTATTCATCAAAAATATTGCTTTTGTGCATTTTTCATTATAAGATTCAACATTACCAATGTTAATAAAGAGAGAACTCCTTTTCTTTTCTTAGAAATAGAATATGTAAAGACATTGCCTCTTTGATGTTTCTAAGCCAATACAATATGTATTTGAATGAGGATAAAAGTCATTCTTTTAACAGAAGATCATCCAAGTCATTTCTGATGAAACTCAAGAGGAGCTTTTTTTTTTTCTTTAAAAGAGATGCTTAGAAATTAAGATTTAAAAAGAGGAGAGCACCCCTTTAGAAGTAACAGCTAATGGAAGTAAGTCATAGCTTAGACAGTATTTGTCAGGCTGCTGTTTCATGCAGGCCCACAGTGACGTGGGGCTCCGTCACTGGGCTGAGCTGTATTTCACGTCATGCTATCCTAAACTGTGAATAGACAGCAAGCCCAAAATGTCTCATGCTGCTGAGGAATCTAATGTCACCGGCTGGTTTCCTCAAGTGGGAATTTTTACTGGGGATTTTCCACTGAGGATTGGGCAATACATGACTTTCTTTTTAAGAGCTGCTATATCTTTTTAAGAGCTGCTATAAATTTGGAGCTAACGAATTTTATGAGGCCTGTGAAGCCTTGGGACTAGGATGCTTCTTGAAATACTGCCTGGCTCACTACAGTCTGGCTAACTGTTTGCCTGTGGACAGGCACAAGACAGTGTGGTAACTCTTTATCAGTTGTGAACTTCTGTGTTTGCTGCTGAGGCTCTGCAGTGAAGGAGCATAGAGGGGTTAGATGCTTCTTCCACTAAGACTCTGAAAATCTGTCTGTTGTTTGATCTTCTGGCCAAAATGTACCGATGCTGCATAAAGTAAACTGTTGAAGAGGTTTCTCAGAGCCCCATAGACATATCTAACAGGAGAGAGGCAGCTCCTGCAGAATTATTACTGTTGCACCAGTGTTTGCTCCTCTTCACGTGCAAACCTATCCATGGCCAGGAGCAGTGTCTGGAGTCATTCCCTTGCTCTGTGCCATGTAGAAGGTGGGTCTGTGCTGTGTAAAGCTGGCTTCCCAGGAGCACTGCAACATTACCTGTGTTTGAATTTTAGATGGATTTAGATCTTGGGCTGCACTGAGAGAGTTTGGGCTTCTACTGACTATTGGGGTGCCTGGGGACAGCGATGGGGGTTTCAACACAGCAAAACTGATTTTGCAGGGCTGGTGCTTTGGTTTGTTGCTGTTGAGTTTTGGTTTTTTCTTAAGTTTGAAATGAACTTATGAAAATGGATGTATTGTTATCAGGATAATAAAGGTTTCTTCTCTCTCAGTACAGATATGTTTTCTGAGATGAGTTAGATGTCAGTGGTCAGACATACTAACCCCTTTTCTCTTATCCCCAGCATACAGCAAGCTGAATGTGTTTCCTTGGCTCGCAAGCCTGTGGTATGGAGCCTGAGTGAATTGAAAAGGTGTCCCAAAAGCTGCAGTGTTTGCAGGCTGGATTTGCAGCCTTACCAAGTGGCATGCAGGCTTCTTTGTTCTCAGTGTATTGTTTTAAAAGTCTGACCTTTAACAAATTGAAGCCACTTTAAGAAGCCTTTATATCCACAAAGTTGTCACTAAACTGTAAAGTGTTCTGACCACGCTGTCCTGAAGGCTGAGGTAGGCACGTGCTTGGACTCATCAGGCCTATTTGCAGCAGACGTTTTTTCTGGAAGGCTGTGCTGCCATTCAGTGAGACCTGGATGGGCTGGAGAGTTGGGTAGGGAGAAATTTAATGAAATTCAACAAGGGCAAGTGTAGGGTCTTGCATCTGGGAGGGAACAACCCCATGGACCAGTATAGGTTGGGGACTGACTTGTTGGGGAGCAGCACAGGGGAAAGCGACCTGCGGGTGTTGGTGGCAGCAGGATGACCATGAGC
>NW_010182203.1:27446-41965 GCF_000695765.1 Mesitornis unicolor | reverse complement strand
CCAACCGAGTGATTCTGTGATTCTGTGATGATGTTATCAGAATCTCACTGCCTTTGCTGTAGCTAGTATTTTTATTCCTGGACATCCCTTGACATGCTCGAAATAAAAATATATTGCATATAAAATAAGGGCAAACAACCAGCAGCAATTAAAAAATGCTGATAGTAAATCGAAAAAGTCTGAGATTAAAAAAATTCAATATGCTAAAATAGCTACGTTAAGCTATTAGTGGCTTTTTCTCTTTGTACAGGCCTGAAGTCAGAGAGGCTTTGATTTTAGACAATGTCCCATTTATTAATAGACCTCTTCCACCACAGTTAGCCTGCACTGGGTGGAAAAATATCCAGAAAGAAACAGGAGTTTCAGAGCCAGTGGTGTATCTGTTTTTAAAATAAGGCTGACACATGGGATGTAGTCACCTGAAAAAAACATCGTGGAGGTAATGGTCTGACTCAGTGTAACCCTAATGTTTTTGTGCCAAATATTACTTTATTATACTTCTCTTTTAGTTATTGGTAGCCTCTAATAAACCACAGGAATTGAAAAAAAGCTAGGGAGATCTCTACCTTGCAAGAATGTAATTTGTTAATTGCAGACTAGCTTTAGCTTTTGGACAGTCACCACATAGGTCCAAAAATTCAGATCTGACTGCAGAAGTTTCAGTTGATTGTTTCAGTGCTTGATCAATCACATTCTCATATCAATGATAGTTCATAGTCGGGATTTTTCTCTCTTTTCTTAGCCAGCAGTGCAAGGGACAATTTCAATAAATGTTTTCTTCTGAGAGAATTTTTTCTAGGTATTAAAAGATATCCTCTTTCCTAAATTTGTGAGTACTTCAGTTTTTGCAAGTATGTTGTGCTATATGTAGAATATATTTTCTTCAAAAGTCTTTGTTGTGCTGCTTGCAAAGATAGTAGATTACAATAAAAGGTGTCCATTAAATGGAAAAGTGAAGTATGGTTTGGAGGTCTGCTAACACCAGAAGGTTCTGGATATGAATATTAATGAGTGATCTAGATGGTAAGGTAAAAGGTGATCTTCTGAGAAGTCCTAATAAACAAACATAGACTGAGAAGCTGACATAGGTTAAGAAAAATGTAACACATACGGGCACACATTTGCCACTTGTACTATTCACTCAAGCTATTTTTGATAAAGGAACAAAAATCCAGTCTTGTAAACACATGCTGAAGTTCTGACTACAGTAATCTCATTTCTATCATGACTGGAAAATGCGTAAATAAATCCATGTTGACTGTGCCTATTTATGACAACCTGGTTCATTAAATGTGCATATACAATACATTTATATAGTTAAATATACAGTAGAAGTGTTTTAGCATAGTAGCTCTATATTTTGAGGTTTGCTTATACTTTGTAATTTTCTTGCTTGATGTGACTTTTAACATTTACCCAGCCAGTCTCTGTGTCTCTCTCTCTTTTTCTCTGTGAGGTTCACATGTAAACTGATTTAAAGATTGCATAATGACTGTTTGGCATATCCTACAGGCAAAGGTCCAGAAACCCTTTTTGCTGGCTATAACCTCAATGATAATGAGTGGCACACAGTGCGTGTGGTTCGGCGAGGAAAGAGTTTAAAGTTAATGGTGGATGACCAGCAGGCCATGACAGGTACTGTGGCATTGTGACTCCATGTTGCTGGGGGGAAACACAAAACAAAAAATGACAGAAGTAAAATGCCTATATCTGAAAGCAACAGTTGTTTTTTTTTTCTTCTCTTGGGTAAGATCCAAAATCCACGTTATGCATCTTGAAATACTGCTACTATGAGTGCATTACTACACTTGATACTATGTTACTCTAACATTGCTATTGAAATTAATGAAAACCTTCATGCTGACTTAAATGAATGTTTTTATACAGTAATTGGAGAGAAACCATTTGATACATCACTAATGAGAAGGCAAGTAAAATGCTTTTGGCAACATGCAGAATTTATACTAAGGTTATACTCTAAACCAATGTTGTAAGAAATAACTTCATAAATGTTTGGAGGATATTCTGTTGTGTTTCAAATCTTGCATCAGCTGTCCTCAATAATTAAATGTTAGGCAACAGGATTTTCTCAAATACTAAAATAGCAGTTGAGATGGGAGAAAAAACATGGCATGAATGCTAGCAGATGTTAGAAATATATTTCTATGTATATATGATCAGAAATTACACTAGAGAAGACTTTGATTTTGTTCTGTTAAACATAAAGATTGCATATATGTCATTAATAGCAAAAGACCTGGCTTCTGGCCCTGATTCCTTGCATAATACCATGTGCCTACTTTTGTGTTAGCTATTTAGAATTTTCCATTGTTTTCATGTAGTACTAAATAGCTTTTGTCATTGGTTTTAAGCTGTGTTAAGATGATAACAATTTTAATGGATTTTTGAAAGGAAAGCACCTTCTTCAGTAGTCTTATTTTACCTCAGCAGAACACTGAAGACCATGTCGCTGTTAGAAAAATAATTGTCTTCATATCACTGCAACAACATATTTTCTAGAATTAGAAATTACCAATAGATCTTCCAGAGGTGAAGCAAATATTAGTCTGTGTATGTGATGATGCTTTGGGTCATTATCCCGCGAAAGCAGATGGTCTAAACCAGTTGCTTTGTTTGTGAAAATAAATATATAGTGTTGGAGGAACTACATTGAAAAATATTATCTTTCTGCTTCAACTGGCAACTCATATAATAAAGCTACTTTGAGGATGTTTTCCAGTTAGAGGAAGCTGTTTAGGTTTGAATAAAACATAGCATCTAAAACCAAATGCAGATTTCCTGGGCTTCTCATGGCAGATTTTTTGTTTACAAATACTGCAGGTTACAAAACCACAAGAAGTAGTGTTTTCACCTTTGGGTTCTGTCCCAGCTGCTCAGCACAGCAGCAGAAAATTTCAGAATATATGTGAAGGATTAAGATGAAAAGAGGAGGTTTCTATCATATGTAGTCTAATCAGATGAAGTAATTAGTAAAGAAGGCAGGACTGTAAGTTCTTGTAATCGCTCTTCATTATGGATAGCTGTACTTACTATCAAGTATCATGGTCTCAGTAAATATCTAAGATAATGGAACAGGCCTTGTGGAGAGGTGGTTGATGTCCCATGCCTGGCAGTGTTCAAGAGGCATTTGGACAATGCCCTTAATAGCATGCTTTAACTTTTGTTAATCTGTGAAGTGATCAGGCAGATGGACTAGGTGATCATTCTAGATCCCTTCCAACTGAACTCTTCTATTGTAGCTGTTAAAGCCAGTGAGCCTTTTCAGTTGCCTCCTCCTGATCAAGCGAGACTGTTGCCTGTGGGTCCAACTTTCTGGTACAGCACTTGTATTCTTTCCATATGACAGCAGCTGTATCAGAAGTTGGCCTGTTGACTTGAAATCCCTCTCCAATTCTTCAAGCTGGAAGTTGCCTGCATTTGCATAATCCACAGATGTTTAATATTTTTCATCCAAGGGGAGAAAGTCATCCCAGTGTGTTGGATGATAAAAGTCTTCCTAAACTCCCAGTAGGAAGTTGTGTGGCTAGTCTGTGGCCTCCCCCATCAGTGAGGAGGGAACTGGCATGTGAAAAGGAGCTAGAGGGAGCTTGAAAGTCTGATAACACAGGAAACCTCATGTTATTCCCAGGAATATTACATTTTCTACATAGAAAAACTTCACTGCCATATGGCACACTGACTTTTTTTCTACCCCAACACAGTATGTTGCCAGAGCCTTCATGAGCTTAAGTTTTCACTCCCATCTAGTAGAAAGTCAAATGTACACAATGCAATTTAATGTGTAGTAACTTTGAATTTCATAAAGTGGTAGTGAAAAGGTTGTCATGTCAGATTGGAGTGCTCTCGCTCTAAACTTTTTTTTCAGATGTCCCAACAATCAGAAGTGTGGTTTAAATACAACTCACTAGTTTTTCATGTGAAAGGTTGTTATCTTATAGGAAGCATGGGAAAAAAGATGGACTTTGTTCCAAAAATTCCAGCTTCCTCCTACCATGCACTGTATTTTCCTTTTTTGATTCCATTTCGTATGTCACACATGAAAAAAAAAAAAGATCTAGAAAGATGAAGCTGGAAGGGAAGCCATTAAATAGCCTGACTTTCCAGTTTTTACAGGTTTTAAAGCATCACCTATTCATCCATGTACTGAGCTTAGTTATCTTTAATGAATGCATAATTTGTTCAGGGATAACTAATATCTTTCAGAATCTTAACTAACTTTTGTTGGACGTCATACAGGTGGTTTAGAGAATTTTACTCATCATAGAAGAGTTTTAAATACTTGCAGCTCCGATGCACTTTGTTTTCTGGTAATGTATAGAAAATAAGTGGACTGAAGGAGGTCACTACAGTTGGATAATGGAAAGGATACCTAGCTTTTGGTTATGAACAGAAATTCACTTGGCCTTTTGTATGGTGTCCCTTAGTGTCAGGTTGATCCAGAAAATGCATTACCCATTGGAACAAGTTAAAACAAACAAAGCCAAAAAACCCCACCCAACCAAGCTTGTAAGCACAGACTTCAGTCTCTCTCTTTTTCTTCATTGATGCTAATACTGTGGAGCTTCACATGAAGTTTCAAGTCCTGTTAGCGTGTCTGTACAACTGAAATGTTAGAGGGAGATTTGGGATGTCAGCTGAGATTGTGTAACTTTTACTATGCTCAAAGAAAGAAATACGTTTAAGGTAGTGAATGTAGAGAGGATACTGTGCTACAGGCCAAAGCTTAGTGGATTTTTGCCATGACATTTATGCATTGCCATCTGAAGTGATACAAGACTGGAATACATAATGTTCCTCCTCCAAAACATGAACTTCAGTTCTCTGGCTGTGATCCAATATACTGCTTTTGGCCTTCCAGATAGTTACAGATTTGTCATTTTTCAAGGCAGCTCCCCGACTCATTAGTGCAAGGAAGAACCCACCTTTGCTAATATATCAGGAGAAGTGTTGTTTAGAAACAAGAACATCAAGAAGGCTGTCCTTGGGGATTAAGGTGCCTCTTGCAGTGCTCAGTCTGTATGACTGCAGGGTCTGTGATACTGGTGGTGTTCAGTGACATCAGTTGAGTTAGGTCAGAATATATCCTGAAGCTAAGCTGCTTGTAAATATTTATCATAAGTTATTAGAGCATTTTTAAAAATTGTATTAAAGCTTGCAGACCTATTTTCACTGCACCTTCACTGTTAACCTGTATTTCTATCTCAATACTGTGACTTAACCTGTTTGTGAATCCATCTCCCTGGGCAAAGCCCAAATATCTACATTCATCTTTTCCTTATCCTTTCCCTGTTCACACATGCATACGCAGACACTTGCTTATAAAACCTATGAAGCTGCAGCTGTCTAAGCCTGTCTCAGGGCTTTCTGCATTGTCATTAATCATGTCCAGCCAATATGAGAGCTCTAGTCTTGGAATAGTACGTTCACGGAAGGAGGGAGCTTGGTCTGTCAACAGCTTTGTGCTGCAACTGTGGAAACTTGTATCACTGACATTTTTATGCTGATATTTATTCTAGCTTGACTAGGTCTGCTGTTCACTTTCTTTGTACTCCATGGGAGAGATAAAACATCTAAGGAACTGGGACATCTAGCCCATGGTTTGCAAAAGCTAGATTAAGTGGTAATATTGATTAGTCATAAAAAGCTGTTTTGTCATCATAGCCATACACCATGACCATGAATCAGCTTTGTGATAGTACTGCCCTACTTCTTTAAAATAAACATGGAAAAAAATCTAAGCTCCATTAGAAAAGGGAACTCTTCAGTAGACACAGTTTTGATGTAATGGGTAAGGTATTTAATAACTAGCTTAAACACTTACCTGACCTGTGAGCAGTGTACCCTGGCAGTGTTGATCCTTTCCTTCAGATTAGATATACAGTCAACAAATTTCAGGCTTTCTGCTGTGCAGGAGTCCTTGCATGGCAAAGAAAGACTCAAAGGTAACTTAGAGGATTGGTTTTAGCCACCTATCTGATGTAAGCAAGTCCCTTGCTATTTTCGGGGTTACAAGACACTGGCATAGGCCTTTGCTGCAGGTTTGCTGTACCACAGTTTATCCCTGTGGTACAAAGCTAGTTGCTTTTGAGGAAGGCACTGCTGGGTTTTGCAGCTGAGCCAGCATTAATGTACCTAAGGCAACTTAAACAGGTATCCTTCTTTCCGCTTGCCAAATCGTGCACTTCTAAGCAAAACACATGGAGCAGTATCCCCCAGACTGTTATGCCTGTCTTCCATGAAACTCTGACATTGGAGTTATAGCACTGAGATTTGCCTTTGTGGTTTTTAAGTTGTGTTAATTAATTACATTTGCTGATAGTAAAACCACATGTCTGGTTAAATGTAACCAAAGTGAGGGATTTCATTGGCATTTTGATATACTGTGATACTGTGCCTCAGTTTAGAAATCTTGCTGTTGGCCTTACCCAAACATCCTGAACTCAGTGGAAAGGCTCCCAGATGTTTACCAGTAGTTTGGATTAATTTGAAAGAATCCTCTTTGGAGCCAAGAATTGGCCTTGCACTTTCTGACAAGTGTAAAATTGATGCAGATACTTAATCACATGATGTGCTTTTTGACCTCTCATTTCAGATGCTAACATGTGTTTTCTTGTTACTGTTTAAAGGTCAAATGGCTGGTGATCACACACGGCTGGAATTCCACAACATAGAAACAGGAATAATAACAGAGCGGCGCTACCTGTCTTCTGTGCCTTCTAATTTTATTGGGCATCTACAGAGTCTTACATTTAATGGCATGGCATATATTGACTTATGTAAAAATGGAGACATCGATTATTGTGAGCTAAATGCAAGATTTGGGTTCAGGAACATCATAGCAGACCCTGTAACCTTTAAAACAAAAGCAAGTTATATTGCATTGGCCACGCTACAAGCATATACATCTATGCACCTTTTTTTCCAGTTCAAAACAACCTCTCTGGATGGATTGATACTTTATAACAGTGGCGATGGAAATGATTTCATTGTGGTTGAATTAGTAAAAGGGTATGTATGGATTAGCATAATGACAAAAACGGTCTATTCAAAATATATACAGAGGAGAAATACAAGGAAAAGTATAGGATACAATTCCTTATCTGACTGGGCATATGTGATTGATTAATGTTTCTTCATGTTAAACTTCATATGCTTTATTGTGACTTTTTCTTTCAGATGAAGCTAGATGCCTGAAAAATATGAAAGTAAATAATAAGTATAATTTCTGTAGTGTTTACCACAAAGAAGTTCTAGTTTATAGCCTTCCTCTTGTTCTCTCTCTGCGTATGTATGCATGCATTGGTACATGGAGTGCTCGTTACTTTCCAGAAACTTGGGACTGCATCTCAGCTCATCTACACAAATGGTGATTTCTCTGAATTAAGGTTGCTTCCCCATTTGGTTGTCATTGTTGTCTTCTGGTTTTACCAGCATTACTGAGGAGTAGGAAATATTAGATATATTAGTTGGTGCCCCCTTGCTACGTAAAGAAAAAGGAAACTTTTCCAATTTTTTCTTTTTTCCCAGGTATTTACACTATGTGTTTGACTTGGGAAATGGTGCAAATCTCATCAAAGGAAGTTCTAATAAACCTCTGAATGACAATCAGTGGCATAATGTGATGATATCAAGGGATACCAACAATCTCCATACTGTAAAGATTGACACTAAAATCACAACACAGAGCACAGCAGGAGCCAGAAATTTAGATCTCAAAAGTAAGTACAGTAATTTTTGTATAACCTACAGTGAGTGTCATTACAGAATGATAACCTGAATAAGTCATGTATTTAAAGCACAGTATAATTTTGTAATAACATATGAAATGTTTTATTTTACAATAATTAATATGATCATAAGAGATGACATCTTCTTTATGTTAGCCTGACAATGCAAACATAGTAGTAGTTCTGAAAAGTTAGGTACAACTTTGAATGTGTGAAAATGCCACAGGAAAAAAAAAAAAAGGAAATGGTAAGAATACCAAGTGGCCCGTATATACCAAAAGATAATTGGAGGACTAGAGATGATCTAAAATGTCTAGGAAAAAGGCTTGATTTTCACATGAATGTAATTTATGTAAGTGTCATACAGAAACCACAGCCCAGGCATTACAGTGCAGAACTGACGACTTCTATGTTAGAGAATTGGGGTACATTTTGACCTGTCTCCCATTGTTCAGTATTCCACATAAAACCATCCTTTTATTGGGAAAATAAATACAATGCAGTATTTTGATATCATAAAATATCTTGTAAGTAAAACAATGTTATATGTCAGTCCTCTAATGAATCAGTTAAAAATGTAAGTTGCCATATGTATTGAACTGTAAACATATACTCACCTAAATACGTAATGTGTTGTAATTACAATTGTAGGGTGTGGTAAACTTTGTTTTATAGGTCTAAACCTGTATTTTATAAGTCCAGCTAAATTCTTAAGGTCTATTTTTACAAACCAAACTGATAAAAATAAAAGATAGATGAAGTATTTAGAGACACGGTTCATTAGTGGACAGGTTATGGTTGGACTTGATGATCTTAAAGGTCTTTTCCAATCAAATACTTCTATAATTCTGTATGATTCTATGATATTGTAGCATAAGTAATAAAAAATAGTGGTAAGGATGGGCTTCTGAAAAGCTAATTTGTGTCAGAGGAAAATATCTTTTTGAAGGGATGTAGAATCATATAATCATTAAGGTTGGAAGTACAACCATCAACCTAACACTACAATGCCCACTAAACCATGTCCTAAAGTGCCATATCCAGATGCTTTATGAAAACCTCCAGGGATGGTGACTCCACTACCTCACTGAGCAGCCTATTGCAGTGCTTGACCACTCTTTCAGTAAAGATATTTTCCTAATATCCAAACTAACCCTCCCCTGGTGCAACTTGAGGCCAATTGCTTTTCTTCTATCAGTAGTTGCCTGGAAGAAGAGACCAACACCCACCTCGCTACAGAGTCCTTTCAGGCAGTTGTAGAGAGCAGTAAGGTCTTCCCTTAGTCTCCTTTTCTCCAATCTAAACAATCCAAGTTCCCTCAGCTGCTCCTCATAACAAGTCCTCTGGACTTGTTGTCCAGACCCTTGACCAGCTTCATTGTTCTTCTCCAGACACGCTCCAGTGTCTCAATGTAGTCCTTGTAGTGAAAGGCTCAAAACTGAATGCAGTATTCGAGGTGTGGCCTCACCAGTGTCAAATACAAGGAAAGGATCACTTTCCTGCTCCTGCTGGACACACTATTTCTGATGAAAGCCAGCATGCTGTTGGCCTTCTTGGCCACCTGATCGCACTGCTGGCTCATGTTCAGTTCGCTGTCAATCAGCATCCCCAGGACCTTTTCTGTCTGGCAGCTCTCCAACCACTCTTCTCCAAGCCTGTAGCTTTGCATAGGGATGCTGTGACCAAAATGCAGTACCCGACACTTGGCCTTGTTAAACCTCATACTGTTGATCTCAGTCCATTGATCCAGCCTGTCCAGGTTCCTCTGCAGAGACTTCCTACCCTCAAGTGGATTGACACTCCCACCCAGTTTGGTCTCATCTGCAAACTCACGGAGGGAGCACTCAACCCCCTCATCCAGATCATTGATAAAGTTGTTAAACAGAACTGGCCCCAATACTGAGCCCTGGGGAACACCACTTGTGACTGGCTACCAACTGCATTTAGTTCCATTCACCACAACTCTGTGCTCAGCCATTCAGCCAGTTTTTACCCCAGCGGAGAGTAAACCAGTCCAAGCAATGCGTTTCTCCAGGAGAATGCTGCAGGAATGTATAAATATACTTTTAAAATACTGCCTATCTAATCAGACATAAGATAGTATGTTCTGGTTATGTGAAAAAGTGTCATGTTTTTTAACAGTCTTTATAAAGGTTCTTGTTAGGAAAACCAAAAATTCTTATCAGTCAAAGAAAATTTAGTATTTCAAAATCCAGGATGTTCAAAGTAGATATTAATATTCCATCAAGAGCTTATTCCATGTTGGATTTTCTTTTAACTACCTCTGAGTCACAGATAATGAGCTGATCTTAGTAATTATTCTGGATTTTGTGATATTTTACATGTTTGCTTCACTTGGAAGTGCTATTAAGACTGTAAGAAAGCCTGTGAAAGCTGTATCTTGATATGTCATAATCTTCAATAAGAGCCTTTTTATCAGAAATGCTTGAATTATAAATTAAAGCTTTTTGGATGGCTTATGCTCCATTCTTAAAATTGTATTTGAAATTTGTGCCATGTTTTTTCTCATTTTTTGCATTCCTGTACATAAAGTTGATGTTTCTTGAGACAGCATAATATTTCAACATTATTTTCGTTGGTGTAGAGAAACCGTCGACCTTATTATTGCAAAAAAAATGTGAAAGAATAAGTACTACTTATGTATATATGTCTATATGTATTTAATCTGGTTTTCTTCCAAGTATATTAATTAGATATGAGTAGGAAAAATAATCCTGTCAAAAACTGATACCTAAGTTAACAGTAATTTTATTCTACATCTTTTTCAAATTGAATGTGGTGTTTTGTTATGTTGCTTTACCTGAGAAGAAAAACAATTTTGAACAATATGCTTAATAAAGTCACTAGAGGGCACTGTTATTTCACTAAATGCACTGCTTAGTGCATTCACAGAGAAAGCTCATCAGCGAGGATAACCTATAAAATCCAACATTCCTTTGTTTTCTTCACTTTGAAAATTCTACTTTTGCTTTACCCTTTTGAAGTAAAACTGTATCTATAGCTGGTGCATTTTCTAACCTTGAATTCCAGTGGAAAAAAACTGAAGAGCATGAAAAAAGCATGTTGAGATTTGAAGCGAGGAAGGTGAATTGTATTTTATGCTGATTTTCTGTAATTCACCACCCAGGAAAGGTGGCTAGTAAAAGAATAACAATCCTGACATATTCAGTGCAGTAATAAATAGTCAGCATCTTTCTCAAATTGCTCTAGCACACACAGGTCCTCAAACTTTGTCTTCTCATAGCAGGATGTTTCCTTTTATTTCTTAATATATTCTATTGTCTTTTGCTTGGTCAGCTTCCTTAAATATGGCACAGCATATATCATAAGAATTTTTGTTGGATTTTTGGGTGAGTTCAAGCTGATACATTTTATCCAGCAGGCTAAAAGGGAGAAAAAACTGCCTTTCATTATTATTTTTTCCTTTCTTTTCATTCAGTTGAAATGCTTTCCTGTAGCTTGTTCTTTTCTATTTTATGTCAGTGTTTCTTATGGTGACACATCTCTGTTATGCTGTAAACACTCCGTATACTTTACTGATACAAGCAGCTATGATTTATTAATTGTCCTATATTATTTTAGTCCTAGCAGCAAAGCAAATCTGAAATTATACTCCCTGCTAATAGTATCAATAATTGTTTAACCAGAGTTAGCATTAGATGAAATATAAATGTGTACAGATAATATAGAATCTGCAGCCTTTCTGAGTAATTGTAGCATTACTACATTTTAGATGCTGAAATCCAAGCTAATCCTGGAAAGACAAATCAGCATATGCAGTTTCTTGAAAATACACATGGAATTTGGGAGGAAGTGATGACACAGATTGTGTGACAGAGCTGCGTTTGATGCCAGTTATCTGGGAAAGCAGACAGCTGCCATAAAAGTATGGGAGACAATTTTCACTATATGTTTCCTTTTGAGTGTAGGATTTGGCTCCATAATGTAGAAAGTTTATTATTACAGACATGGGCTCCTGGCGTGACCTCTGGTTCAATTTCAATGAATTGGAGTGGGTACCTGTGGAAACACTTACATTAAATTTTCCAGCTTAATTATTGCTGTAATTAGATTGGTAAATTATAAATTAGAGACAAATAAATGAGTGAAAATAGTTTTGTGTTTGGATTCCAAGAACTGTGACATTTTTCCTAGCAGAGAAAATTAGCAAAGTGTACTTGGGTGCAGTTCTAACAGATAACCTGTGGAGAGAAATGAGTTTTAACAGCAAAGGCAATGCAGCTCAAGCCTGCCAATGTTCAGTTACACAGCAAATTTGCTTTCATGTGTTTCATGAGCAGATTCCCTGTCCTGCTTTCAGTGTAGCTCAGATGGTTAGTGTGGCTACAGTTCAAGGCCTTCACAGACTGAAATAGTTGGGTGGAGGCGAATTCTTGCTTGCTCTACTTGATGCTCTGCTCTTGTGGACTTGAGAGGTGTGAGTAGCCACGAATGGGCACAGAAATGCAAGTGAAAGTGGAATTTGACTTGTGCTTTTGTTCCTTACTGTTGCTAAAGAAAAGATGTCTCCTTCATTCAGACTGTAGGTATTAGAACATCTCTAATGTCTCTTCCCTCTCTACATTTTCTTCCTGTGATATGGGAAATTTGAGTTCTGCAGAATTTTTCTTATATAAATATTTGAAGACACATGATCTGCTTTTGAGGAGGAGGAACATCTTCAAGCATGACTTTATATCCACTTACCTACTAGGGTTTAGACTTCCTTCTGCTTCTCTCCTACACATATGGGCACTATTTTAATCCCCAAAGTTTTCACCCACTTTCTTTAAACAGCAAACATACAAAAACCTACCAGAATCCACTCAGAATAACTGTCAGAAAATGAAAATATTTTAGCATTTTAATTGTTTAGAACTTGAGATGAAAAGTTGAAATATCGCACTCTTACAAAATGAAAAGCTAAGGAATGCTGATGTTATTTTAAATTTAACAATAAGTAGTTATGAACTTCTTGAGGAGTTGGTAGTTTCAGTACTTTAGTATCCTATCCTATTCCAAACTTTCTAGCTATGATATATCCTCCATAATGAACTGCTGTCATCCTAATTTTGATAGTGGGATTAACTGAATTATCTTTTTAAAGAAAAAAAATAAATACCACCCAACTCAACATTTATTGTTTGGGTTTTTTTCGTGGGTTTGTTTGGTTTGGGTTAGGTTTTTGAGTTGTTTTTTTTCTTTTTCTGCCTATGCAGCATTTCATATTTTTTTATGACCTGTTTTTTTGAACTGTCATCCCTTCAACTTGTCTCACTTTGTTATTGTCTTCCACATGGCCTTCCTAAATGTAAATTTTAGAGTCCATTGTAAGTCATATGTTATTCCTGTGCTGTTGTATCACTGCATCCTCAAAAACTGCTGTTCATATTAGAGCATACATAAAAATCAACTTCCTTGGATTCAAAAGTCTTGTTTGGATCTCTTATCTGGTTTATTTCTGTAGCTCTTCACTGGCCTCTGGCTTCCTCTATTCCTGTGTGAGATATGGACGCTGTTACTACATATGTTTGCCTTTTCATCTGCCATTTTTCTCCAATGATATGAAAACAGCCTAGTCTGAAGCATCTGAATGAAATTAATCATATTAATTTTTGGTATCACCTCAGTGGTTTGCAAATGCACTTTAAATACACTTCTTCCATGCACGTAAGACTCAGTTGGCAATTAATTCATCTTTGTAAACTTTTAATGCAATTAACTAAATTATGAGTAGATCTACTAGCCTGGCATATTCATTGATAATTTGTAATATTCACTTATTCTATTGATATTTCTTTTGCCTGTCAAATTAGGTTATTCATGTTATGCAAAACTGAGCTAAATTAGTCTTGATCATAAAGAAGATTTCATATTCCAGCAAAGGAAATTGAAATTATTTCAGTTTCATATAATATTTGTCCCTGTTGTTTTATATGGAGCCTATTATTATTGTTGCTGCATTGTATGTTCTTCTCTATATTACAAGATCTCTATCTATGGCAGTGATCCTTCATATTTCTGTTTCTAAGAAACAAATCTTTAAGAGATACAGAAAAGTATTTTATATAAAAATGCAAATTTGTACAAATGAGTTATTATTAATGCTTAAATTCCTCAAATAAACATGCGTGAGCTAATTGTGATGACCTTGCCAGTGGGCTGTGAACTCTTCATGCAGAAATAATGTTCTGTTCCAAATGCAGAGTTCCAAATACTGTCAACAATAAATAGATCTTCCTAATGTGACCTGTTGGAGTAGACAACGGGAAATGCAGCTGTTGTCTTCCTTATAGTGTTGGGAAAGCAACCTCTGTACAGGCAGAAAAATAAAGATCTTAAAAGTGAGAGCTCATCTTTGAGACTTTCTATGTAGCAAAGATACACAGGCAGGTTAACAATAGGAGATTAGACACCCTGGTCTAATGCAAATTCCTTTATCCTCCTTTTTTGCAACTTGTCACATACTGCTTATAAACAGCTATGCTGCCTACCAGGCTGTGAAAATAATTTTGGCAATGCTAAGCCTTCAGAAGTTGTATCTAGATTTCAAAAACTGTAAGATAGGAGTAAAATTAAAAATCTACTCCAGTACTTCTGGTTTAAATCCAAATTAATGAAAATACTAGTATTTTTGCTGAGCTCCATGGCATCAACAATGTTGCAGTAGTCTTTCGGATCACTCCATGTCCAGAGAAACATTTTGCTTTGTTCTGCTTCTCCTCTGCTTCTTACACACATACAAATATG
>NW_010182203.1:0-27415 GCF_000695765.1 Mesitornis unicolor | reverse complement strand
TCCCTACATTCCTAACGCTGTTTGGCAGGCAGGTTATTACTGTTGCTGATTGTGGGATTTCTTTCAAGCCCTTATGGAATTACTAAGTAGAAGTTATGCTAAGGTTAATATAGGAAGCATGTATGCTCTTAAAACTTACTGAAAAATCTCAATATTTAGTGTAAATACATCCCACTGAATCCTAGCACCACCCCCCTAGCTAAGAAGCATATCCTAAATTTGTTTTCAAAATGTGCTGCTGTGGGTGTGAAAGCACCATCCTCATGGCTTAGTATACTGACTGAGCAGCCTCAGTAATGTCCTCAGAGTCTGGAGGTGATTGTCTTGACCAAGAGGTTGGTAATATCACATAAAGAGTTTCCCTCTGCAGACTTGCCTCCAAAGTGAGAATGTTTAACCTCTCAGCTTTTTGGTAGCTTTATGTGGAGAATCTTGCCTGAAGTACTAGCTAAAGGAAGAGTTTTGTAGATTATGATCTCAGAAGTCTAGGGTGCCTGTTGGAAAGAGGAATTCCTCACTGTTTTGAAAACAAACTCTGCTAAGAGCATATGTTGTCTATTAAAGCAGAGAGTGAGTAAAGAATTTCAGAATAATACCAAGAGAAAGGGAAATCTGAGCATACTATGCCATGAAAATGCCTGCTTCATTAGATTTTGTCTATTTTTCAGGTGTATACAATGCACAGAAGTGGTCAGAACAGGAAAGAAATGAAAGACATTTGATATGCTTGAATGCCTCACATCTCCACCAGAACCATCCCCCTCATACAGAGTAATTGGCATAGCATCAATTCTGTGAGAGATGGATTACTATGCACATTTATATGGCAATTACATTTTATTATTTACCATTTAACATGCATCACCAATATTCCCCACAGTCCATTGGACAAGCAGACTGTTTTGGTTTTACATCTGTTTAATCCTTTTCAATGCCAGTGCTTTCCATCTAGTCTTCAGAGGGGTAAAAAGGAAACAAAGAGGAGTTATAAAATCATACAATCATTTAGGTTGGAAAAGACCTTTAAGATCATCAGGTACAGCCATTAACCTAACACTGCCAAGTCCACCTCTAAATTGTGTCCCTAAGTGCCACATTTACACATCTTTTAAATATCTCCTGGGATGGTGACTCAACCACCTCCCTGGGCAGCCTGTTCCAGTGCTTGACAACACTTACAGTAAAGAAATTCTTCCTAATATCCAACCTAAACCTCCCCTGGCACAATTTGAGGCTGTTTCCTCTTACCTTAACACTTGTTACCTGGGGAAAAAGATTGACACGCACCTCACTGCAACCTCCTTTCAAGTAGTGTTAGAGAGTGATAATGCCTTGCCTCATTCTCCTCTTCTCCATACTAAACAAATCCAGTTCCCTCAGCTGCACTTCATAAGATTTGTCCTCTAGATCCTTCACCAGCTTTTTTGCTATTCTTTGGATATATTCCAGCACCTCAATGTCTTTCTTGTGGTAAGGGACCCAAAACTGAACTCAGTATTCAAAGTACAGCCTCACCAATACCCAGTACGGAGGGACAATCACTTCACTACTGATGACTACACTAGTTCTGATACAAGCCAGGATGCCGTTGGTCTTCTTGGCCACTTGGGCACACTGCTGGCTCATGTTCAGTCAGCTGTCAACCAATAACCCCAGGTCCTTTTCTGCCTGGCTGCTTTCCAGCTATATTTCCCCAAGCCCGTAGCATTGCAAGGGGGTTTTTGTGACCAAAGTGCAGGACCCGGCAGTTGGCTTTTTTTAACCTCATGCAATTGGCCTTAGCCCATTGATTCAGCCTGTCCTGATTCCCTTGTAGAGCCTTCCAACCCTCAAGCAGAACAACAGTCCTGCCCAATTTGGTATCATCTACAAACACTTGAACACTCGATCCCCTCATCCAGATCATTGATAAAGATATTAAACAGAATTGAGCCCAATAATGTGCCCAAATAAAGTGCCTGGGAATCTGAGAATTGTTATTGTCAAGAAAATGTTAAATGCTTTTGTGTAATTGTTTCTTGTTTGAGAATACATGTCATTTGAGAATGGGACTGTGGGAGAAATGGTAGATTTTAACCTGGAAAAATCTAGGGAAATGTTCAGACTTGAGCACTTACCTTTTGAGCATCTACTTTTGTTTATTGAAAACTTAGCTGCTAAGGACATTGTTGTGTTGTACCTTTCTCTCCCACTCCCTGCCTTCGCACTTTCTACCACATACCTTTGCTTGCTTATGACACATAGGCATATTTGCATAAGCATTGAACAGTTCTGAGCAGGGCCAAAAAGTGTAACAGGAATGAAAACTAAGCACCAACAGCTGAATGCAGAAATGGAAAGCACATTCAGCAGAGCTGAGATGTAAAACAGCGAGCAGTGTAGCAATAGCATGAGAAGAGGTTTCTAGACAGAAGCACATTTGTACCAAGTGTGGAAAGTCTTCAATGTAGTTATGAGATTAGCATGGTTATGAGTAATGTGATGGACTCAGGAGACTTGGAGAAAGGTAGAGCAGCAGGTATAACTTCAGTGTAGGCTGCTGTAGAAATTGGTGATAAGAGAAACCTGTGAGCTGCTCTCCATGGTGAACCCATCAACTGTGAGTTCTCTCTGGTACCTCCTAATCCTCACTGACTTTTTTCTGTCAGTGTGGATTATGGCACAGTGCTACAATTAAACTGTGAAAAGAAAAATATCAGCCAAGGGAGGAAATATCTTCAAAGGTTTTTGGATATTTTTTTTTACAAATAACTACGATACATCCTACATGATAATAAGGATGGCTAAAGAAAACCCACAGTGCCAGCATTTCAGTGCTGGTGATTTCTTTTTTTGAGTACCTTTAATGGGATATTCAGGGAAGATACTGAAGGCAGTATAGAATTGGTCTGAAAAGATTATCTTCTGTATTCTTTCCTAATAGTGTGATTTTCTAACTGATAAATTTTCTTTTTTTGCCTGTAATAATTTTGCCTTGCTTAGTTATCAATACAGGGAATGTGGAAGATGGAATGCAACACCTGTCACATCATACAACTGATGTGATACAACAGGTTGCCCAGGGAAGTGATGGAGTCACCAACCCTGGAGATGTTACAAACATGTGCAGGTGTGGCACTTTAGGGTATGGTAGTGTTGGATTGACATTTGGACTTGATGATCTCAGAGGTCTTTTTCCAACCTTAATGATTCTATGAGTCTAAGTGCATCTTTCCCAAAATATTTGAAAGGACAGTTAACTCAGCAGAGCCTAGATGAGTAAACTAGCTGCCCTTTCCCTTCTTAAGTGAGAGAGAGTCTAAAAGTGATGAAGCTCATCACTCCAGCAGGAAAAATATTTGAAAAACCTACTTTTCTTCAAAAAAAATCACATCAAAACCAAAAGACTTCAACCATAAATCAATACTGAAGCTACAGAATGGACTCTTTGAAGTGAATAAGTGAGCATAAAGCACTAAGGTTACATGTTCATGTCTTCCCTCAAGTGCCCTTGCAAGTGGTAGACGAAATTCAGTCATGTTCGAATCTAGCACCAAACAGGCCTGTGAATGCATGGCAAGAACATATTCTCTACTATAAAGGGAAATTTGAAAAGCCATATGCTAGAGCGTATGTGCTGCAGAAGCTGTGCAGATGCATCATTTAAGTCTTTGTCAACTGTCCTTCAATTTATTATTGGGTTATGGTTACAGCAGGCTTCCTGACTTACTCAAAAAAAAGAATAATTATATTTCATCATTTTTAAAGGATCAATTTTTTTTTTCATACGGAACAAAAAGTAAATGCTTAGTGATGAATAATGAAAGTGGGGAGAGACTTTAGAATCACCACTTACGTGTTGTTCAGGCCCAATTCCTTTTCTGAAGTGTGCTAAAACCCCACATCTGAAAGAAAAGTAACTGCTTTGCCTATTGCACAGAGTAGGTAGTTGCTTTTGTATGCTGAAAAGGGGAAAAAGTCATTAAGGACAAGCATGCTCCTATATTTTATTGAATATCAGTTCTTCTAGATGCCTACCTGACATTTTCATTAGAGGCTATATCCCTTGATGCAAAGTCAGGATGTTGTCTATTGTGTTTGAGACAGTGTATATTCAGCTTGCGTGGAAGTAATTTATTTTCACATTTCAGTTGCCTAAAAAATACCATGAATTGAGATTGTGCGGGTCTTCTTATGTGGAGTTCCATCTGGTACTTTATTGTGCAACTATTACGATACAACAAGGCCATTTCTATTGATCTTGTAGCAGCAAATCATCTGTCTTATGAAGGACTTGAAGAAAGTGAGCACGTTTTTCTTTCAATATTAGACTTTCCCTATGGTATTTCTAAGTCTTTGCAGTCTTCATTCCTCTTTGCCTGCCTCGGGGAAGGAGCTGTTATATGCTTGATCATTTTGAAATAGTGGATTTGGAGAAAAGTGTGCCTGACACTTCGGCTTCATCACAGCCAGATGTTCCTTTGTATTTTCATATGTCATATAAAGGAATTGTGGAGATGCCTGTTGCGCTTTCAGAAGCCACCATGTTATGACAGGGCTCTCCATCTCTTTCTTGAGGAGTGATAACACTCCGGTACACTGCAGAAGTACTCTTGTTCCTAGCTGTAGTGGTGATTTAGTACAATGTGACACTAGAAAACAAGACAAAGAAACTTCTTCTAAAATGAAAGAGAAATTAAGAGAATAACCAAAAGTACAGTTGAAACCAGCAGCACAACAATACATGAAGGGACAGAATGTCTGCTTCTGGAGAGAGTGATGGATTTGAAGGTGCCTTTGTGTGGCCATATAAAAGCATTCCAGGGATTCTGGCTTTATGGGTTACAAAAAAGCCAAGCCACAATTACTTCTAATGTTTTATTTCCTCCTTTTTGTTTTGTTTTCATTCATACACAGAGCCATATTTGAATGAATGGTGTTCATTTCTTGTCTAGAATGGTGTTCAAGAAATGAACATCAGGTATGTAGAACAAAACATGCGAATTTCAGAGAGTAAAGAAGCCGTATTGTGTCATGGTTAAACTACTTGTTCCCTCAGCAGAATTTACTCGTTGCTGTTACCGTTATAAACATGTGGATAGTAATTCCCTCTCTACTAATGCTTGATGACAATGGTAGCCGTGACAATGTATCATGTAAGAATTCTTGGGTATGGTCATGAATCAGGAGAGGAAAATCTGTGGGGTGACCTGTCAGCAATGTCAGTAGTGCCAAATAAGATACTTTTGCTACTTATTCAGAAAAGAAGCAAATAGAACAGCGTCTTCAATTTTTATTTTGCATTTCTTTGATTTAGCATTTGCAAAGTTCTTATTTCGAAGAAATATAGATACTTGGGATAAAAAAAGATTACTTATTACAGAAGGATTTGGCAGTATTGTTTCACCAACAGTTGTGTGTGACTCACTGTTGTGTGGTGTTCTGTGCATTTTTTTGTAAGTGTGATTCCAGTAATGAATACATTGAGAACTTGGATTCCTTTATTAGCTAGCAATTTGTTTCTGTGTTAAATTCACTCATTCCTCAAAGCACAGTTCAGCACTAAGTCAGAAAAGAGTTACATAAATGTAAATAGGAAAGCTCCTGTTGGAATAAATGACGGTTTTAATTAAATGTAAAAGATATAAATTAAACCTAATAAACTCTTTACTTTGTAAGTGCTTATGATATAACTGGCTGGTCCTATTATTGCCACGATTTGTAGCTCTGAAAGTGCTGCCTTCCAGTTGATTCCTCTGGCCTGCGATGAACATGCCAGTGAGAAACATAGTAGCATACTTATTTTTCTAGCCTTAGAAAAATGAAGGTGAGGAACAATCCTCCCTCTTGAAATAAAAGGGGATTAACTCTGTAATGACTTCTAATGTAAAAAGAGAGTTGCGAGATTAAGGAGTACCTGCTCTCAAATAAAGTGCTTTATTTGAAGCTTTCCCAGAGATCAGAAGGAAATCTTGGAGCACTCTATTCCCTCACCCACTTCTTTATTACCTGCTACTTTGTTTATGCCAGTTGATATAATTTATATAAATTGGTTATTTTCCTTTATAAATTAAGGAATGTCAGGATGGTTATGAAAAAGAATTGAGACTTTTTCAGGAATGCATTTAAAAATTAAAATAAACTTCAGAAGAAAATACAGGCATGAAAGGTAATGGCTAAATTTTAGTTCCAGAAACTGTAGTTAGCACTGTAATACAAGTATATCCCTTTCTATGTGCACTTTAAAAAATGCTCATCCATTGAAAGAAAGAAAGAAATAGTATAATTACATTTTACTTTCTGCACAACTCCTGAAATAGTCACACATTTTCAGTGGTAGCAGTATTGCATTTAGGCTGCAGCTAGTTTAAATAGTGTCGTGATCTCATGCTATTGATCTGATGAACTGTGATACCTTACTTAATGAAATAACTTACATGTAATTCATAAGAGTAAGTAGGTAGATATACAACAAGGGGTTAATCCTGTTTTAGAGCATGTAATATTTCCAATAGTAAGCCTGTACCTACATAAGAAGTGAAAAAGAGAATTTGTATTATGCTATGCTGATTCGTCTGATCTTTTAAGAAAGTTAAAGAACATGTCTTTGGTTGTGGAAACTGTATCTTCAATAGCATATAATGATCACTTCGAATTATCAATAGTATTAAGGAACTGTAAGTAAACAGTTTATTTGGACTCAATGTATCATATTTCTGTGCATATGATATCTAGTTTAAAATATGGCTGTGTATATTTTCAGGAGCAAATATTCTTAGTTCAGGTTCGTATGTTAGCACACGGACCTGGACTTCTATTAGCCATTCATCATAACTAGCAATTGCTATATGACTGTATATAGCAACCTCAGTATGCTTGAGTGATGTATCTAAGGAATTACCAGGGGACCAGTTTGAAAGTGTGGTTTTAAAGGTTTAACCAGTACAAAATATAAATGTTTTTTTGGACAGTATACATGTTGGGAGGTTTAAAAAGAAGTTGCACATGTCATGAACAATAGACCAAGTATAACCTTTTAAGCATAGGAATGATTTCCTTAGTGGTGTTGTCTGGAGTTTCCCTCTTTTAAGTCTACTGGAATCAACTGAGATGAATTATCTCTCTGTTCTGAGCTGATAATGACTGAAAGCACAGAACTTCAGGAAACCTGGAAGGGCTTTACTTTCTAGGTGTTCCACCTGAGAAAAAGATTAAGAACCTTTATCATAAGGCAAGAGTTTTTACTTTGTTTCCAGTTCAGCTGGTTGAAAAATACAGAAGTTTTTTGGCTGTGAATGAATTACATTCTATTTGTGGGAACATATGGATCACCATCTTTTTATCTGTTATGTCTAATATCAAGCTTCTGAGATTTATACTGTACCTCAGAGCTCTAGAGGAAAGCAGTTTTTTTTTTCTTTCAAATTTTCTACATAGAATGGAGAAAGCTTGAGGTTTCTTAGTGTATGGTACTATAATGGTTGCTAAGACTTTTGGCTGGATTGCTTATAAGATCAATAATATGCATGTTCCTAAGCTTTTTACCTCCATTTCACTAATTCAAATACAGATGAGTTTTAGGGCTGGTATGTAGTGAATAAAAATTTTTCACAGCCTGATAGATATTTGTTTCTTTCAGGCCATTTCCTTGCAGGCAGACTGTAAACCTTTACAAACACCACTAAATTCCACTTCCTTGCGAACAAACAAGTATGCCAGGAGAAGCAGGAAAAGGTGTGATTGCGTCTTATACTGATAAGAAGGGGTTTAAAATTAGCCACATAGGGTAGTGGTGATAGCTAGTACATTTGCTAGTACATTCTGAGTCTGTTGCTATAAAATCTGCCTACACAGCTTAGTAAACACGTTGGAAATTAACAATTTTGCATTTGAGGTGAGCCAGAAACATTGTTTGGTACATCCTGTAGCCTAGGCTCCAAAATCATCCAGACTGAGGGACACAGTGGAAAGCACAGTGTAGATTAGAATGTATATTCAGATAGTCTGTTGAAAATTTATGCTAGTACTAAACATGTAATCAGTGAGGATTTTATTCACAGGTTAAGAATTTTGTCACTGGGTGATGCTTGAGAGTCAGATGCTCCCATAAGCACCTTCCTTGAAACAGAACTCAGACGGTCCTCTTCCTGTGTGCCTAAAGGGGCTTGCCTGTAGGCTTTTTCCAAGTTAGAGAATAATGGAGTAGGACAGTAAGCTCATGTAAGATGTAGGAAAATATGGTTTTATTACCTTCTGTCTGTGACTAAAGGAATCAAGCAAGTCTTGCCTGCCAGGAGAAGAACTGAAGCCTTTTACCTAGGGCTGTGATTGTGCTGAGCATGCTTCACCTCTCTGGCCAAGCAAATCTCAGATTCTTTTCTGTAGCATGTGTTCAGCAACAGGTATGAAAAGCGCCCAGGTAAGCCCATAGTATGACACGTAAGGCACACTTTAGGGAGGTAGGTTATGTTGGTTTGAAAGATCACTGTTCTGCTCGTCAGAGCCACCAAACATATGAAAGGCAGAGCCTGAATTGTTTTAAATAAAAAAAAACATCCCCTCGAGTCAGTGTTTCAGAGAAGTTATGTCCTTTCAAAGTAAGTCTCAGAGCTATTAATTACTCAAAAGAAAAAAAGCACTCGCTTTCAGTCCTGTGTTAGTTGTCTGAAGTTCATCAAAGAAAGCTGTTTATAATATGTGCCTGTTGTCAGAATTATTCTTGTCAATAAAGTTCTCTTTGCTCAGTGTGTAGATTGCCATTTTAAAGGCTTCTAACTCCTCCTGTTCCCACATGACTGACACAGGGTATGAACTTTTGTGGAGAGAATCAGTCATTTCACTACTTAACAATGGTACCTCTAAATTTCTTCTTAGATGTGTCCCTAAACTTGATGTTGCACTTACTGCCTTTTTATCTCAGTGTACTGGATATGTAATCATGATGATCTTTGGTCGGATACCTGTCTGTTCCAAGATACCTGTCATTCAGCACAAAAAGGACAGAAGATCAAGGAGGTCACAGATTCTACAAGGGTTTTATCTGTATCTAATATTTATTTCTCCTTAACAGGTGATTTGTACATTGGAGGAGTGGCCAAAGAAATGTATAAATCCTTGCCAAAACTGGTGCATGCAAAAGAGGGATTCCAAGGCTGTCTTGCATCAGTTGACTTGAATGGACGGCTCCCTGATCTAATCTCAGATGCTCTCTTCTGCAATGGGCAAATAGAAAGAGGATGTGAAGGTATTAATTACGCTGATTATTTTTATATCATAGTGAAAGTATGGTGCAAATCCTGCAGAGTTTTGTTGATATGTGCACTCTGTTTACTTGCTTCTAGTTGATCTTGTTTGCTGGGAGGAGTGGCTGACACGCCAGAGGGCTGTGCTGCCATCCAGCGAGATCTGGACAGGCTGGAGAGTTGGGCAGGGAATAATTTAATGAAATATAACAAGGGAAAGTGCAGAGTCCTGCATCTGGGCAGGAACAACCCCAGGTTCCAGTATAAATTGGGGAAAGACCTTTTGGAGAGCAGTGTAGGGGAAAGGGACCTGGGGGTCCTGGTGGACAGCAGGATGACCATGAGCCAGCACCGTGCCCTTGTGGCCAAGAAGGCCAATGGCATCCTGGGGTGTATCAGGAAGGGGGTGGTTAGTAGGTCGAGAGAGGTTCTCCTCCCCCTCTACTCTGCCCTGGTGAGACCGCAACACAGGAGGTTCCACTTAAATTTGAGAAGAAACTTCTTCTCAGTGAGGGTGACAGAGCACTGGACCAGGCTGCCCAGAGAGGTTGTGGAGTCTCCTTCTCTGGAGACATTCAAAACCCGCCTGGACGCCTTCCTGTGCAACCTCATCTAGGTGTTCCTGCTCCGGCAGGGGGATTGGACTAGATGATCTTTTGAGGTCCCTTCCAATCCCTAACGTTCTGTGATTCTGTGATTCTGTGATTCTGTGACCCTTTCTTACATAAAGACTGCATTTTTTTTTTAGTATTACAGAGGCAAGTATCCACCTGCCCTACAGCACAGAGACTGACTGATCTGAGAACATGAGTTAAATTCTTAGATGTTTAGTATAGGTTCTGTCCTTCTCCAGTGGCAAGATATTTTGCATGTATTTTGTTTACTTTTTATATATTTTAATTAATGATAGAAACAATAAGAATTTGCTTCAGTGAAGTCCTTTATAACTTCATAACACTTAGGCATTAGCTAATGCTGAGACGTTAGCTAATTAATTCCTTTTTTAAAGCAGACATTTTTAATTCATTAATTCATGGCTAATTTATTCAACTGTTTAAGATCAGTTTTCCATCTTCTCTGTTTTTGCTCACCCTTGAGATTTGTATTGTCATGATCCTTTCTATTGGAAATCAGTAACAGCCAAGTATGTCTTATGTCACATTTCTGTGTCTTTATTGACTCAGTTGGAATATTGTGGAGTTTAAGTTAGGACAGAATTAGAAGAGCTGTATTTGTAATTCACAGGTGTAAGTCTCTAGCTATTTTTCCAGCTGTCATTTAATCCCACTTTATTTTTACTATGATTTATGGAATAATTTAAATCACTTCTCTGTCCCTGCATATATATTTTATTCACATAATTCTGAATTTTTTTGACTATGTTCAGTTTTATGTGTTCTCTCCTCTCTCAAGTGCTATTTTTCTCTGGACAAAAAAAATGTGTAAATGAGACTACAATTTCAAGTTGTAATCTGGATGATTTTGATATCAAGTTTGTTAAGTTTGCAAATAGACATAGCAAAAAATCCAAGCAGACTGGGGCGTTTCCTCAAGCTTCACCAGATAAAGCTTTTTGGTGAATAAATTCTGTATCTCCTTTTGTTGTGTCTACAGAATGTTTGTACATGTGGAAATTTTTCATTCTTTACCTGCTACCTTTAGTTAACAGTATAAGTTTTATTGATAGCACATAGAAATATGTAAAATTCACAACTTAATTTTCCGTAGCTTTAGTGCCCCTTTATTTCTATCAGGAATGGAAAAATATGTATAAATTAGTTTGTCACAGAGTTTAGAAAATTAGGTTCTGCTTTCTGAATGACATTAGCAAGTTCCATGTCTGCACCATCCCTTCAGAGTCAAAGTATGCCTTAATTCCATTATGCATGTCATAGCTTTCTTTGTAATTTTCTAAATTAATTTTATGTACTTCAAAGAAATGTTGCCACAGGCCTAGAGTGCAAGTTCACCTTTTAAACCAGTGGCATAACTCAGCTGTTAGTGAACTTAAAAAAGCTACCAACAATTTAATAAAGACCTTACAAACGCTGTCCTTTTTGGTGGAGGGTCAGCTTTTTCCAACAACAAAATCAGCTGACACAAGCAAAATGGTCAAACCAGATATGCTGCCTGGTTCCTAGAGAACTGCCTCATCAAAATTATTTTGCCTGCAGAAGGAAATCTTTAACAGCATGGAACGAAATATTCCCTTCCAAGCTTTCTGCTTAACACTTGGAAGTTAACTCTTAATCTCATTATTAACCTTAGGTCTTCCTGTCTAACCTATCTGTCAGTCTCTTCTCTGCAGACCATGGATCAGATTTACAAAAAGATGTTTGGACACCTAAAGTTTAGTTTAAGTCACTCGCAAATTTAGCTGCCTCCCAAAAGTCTCTTGTATGCCTCAAGCGGCCCATAGCTCTGCTGCTGTGTACAGGCAGGCCTGTCGCCATCCTTACAGAGCTGAGCAGTTTTGCATGTCTCACGCTGCAATGGGATGCGTAACCTCTTTAAGTCCCCTGAGATATCAACTCCAAGGGGCTCAGGGCACAGCAGAAGAATTAATTTCAAAACAATGTGTATTAGTCACTGCCACTCTCAACCCAATAAACAGCTGGCTATGCTGGTGGGTATATGTCCTTCGTGAGGACATCAGCCTACTGCAAAATCTTTCCTGAGAAGTGAGGCACTTGGAGTTTATGTTCTTTGGACTCTTATGGATTTGAATTCACTAACTTTCTGGTACTTAAAAAAATAAATAAATAAACCTGAGTTGAAAACTGTTTTTCTCTCTTCTGTTGAACTGTGAAGCCATAATATACTGCTAATTAATTTTATCCTTTAGGATTTTGTTCTTAAAAGGTTGCTATTTCTCAATAACTTTACTGTCATATATGCATGTTAAAAAGTCTTTCTTTGGAACATTTTTTGCAAACCCACGCGTGGAATTGGTGTGGCAAGGTGTAAGGCTTGCATTTCAAAGTTTCAGCCACAGGCAAATAGATATCTCTGTTCTCTATCATTGAGCATTGAATATAATTTACACTTGGCTGAAACCACCTTGTTGACAAATTTTCAATGGCTAGAACATATAGAAACTAACAGCTAGAAACATAAATATGCTAACTAGCTCTTTGAATTGTTAACAGCAAACCCCAGAGCCAGGTTGTAAGTGTCAGCCCTGTTTTTCTCTAGTCAAATCCATTGTAGTTTCCTTACACGCTTTAAATAAAGCAGAATTATAGAAATTACAGAATGATAAAAATTACTTTTAATATATTTAGGAGGAAAATGCACTGTGTGCATGCATGTGCATGTGTAATATAATATAACTTGTGTGTTAAATGAACTACATGAAATGTTTCAAGTATTGACACACATGAAAATTCTTGTTGGTGAGACGTGGAATTTGTTCTTGCAATATATAGTAAAACTTTTTACATACTACTTAACAATACTTTTTGTGTAATATATAGCATGTAAGCCCTCACATAAGACAAATGCAAATGAGTCCAAATCTAGTCAATTAAAAAGTCTGCAGTGAAGACTGAATAAATTACAATATTGAAATGTAAATGTGAATAAAAAGGTGAGTGCTTGAAAAGCGTATTACAGTATTTTTACTAAAAGGCTTAGTTCTGTATTATATATAGGAAAATATGAACCTGTTACAGTAGATATTATATTATTTACCAACATTACCTCCTCTTTAAAGAAAAAGCCTATTTTTATTAAAAGAAATTCTTATATGTAGGTTAGTCTTGGTATCAATTTTTGAATAATGACTGCTATAGATAAGCAAAAAGTGCTGAGTAGCAATTTCATAAAAAGTAAAATCCTCTGCTTTGTAACAAGATCCTATTTGTATTTTTTCCAAATATGTGTGTTTTAGCATGCAATTTTCAATGTGCCTACAGGGTCCTGCAGTTTATGTACTTTTAAGTCCTTGTGACTTGTGCTCTACTTTTGCAAAGATGAGGAAATTTAACATTGCATAACTAAAGTGTAAATAAATGCATGAATATATAACATTTAAACACCTACAGATATTTTCACTTCATCTTTGTAAAGTTTCCGAGTAGCAGAATCTGGTGAGAAAAGAAATGTGTCTTGTCTTGTCAGCTACAGGATTCTGTCATTATAATCCTCAGCTCAAGAAAGGGTGATGTAATGCCCAAATGTTTAAACTTCTGGGCTCAAAACTCCAAAGAAAAGGAAATCACTATCCTATGTCTGCCTAGTGCAGTAAATCACTTATGGGTATTATTAGTATTGCTATTATTATTTGAACAGGAGAAAATAGAGCAGTTAACAGTTTTACCATAGGAATGTACCGTATGCTGCCCTCATTCTTAATGGCACTGATGACTGTGCAGGCCCTGGTCCAGACGTGTGCTTCAGCAGTGCCTCATTTAAAGCAAGTGGCCATTGAACTGACTTAAATCATATTGCTATAGATTTTTCTAAAATACTGGCAAATCAGAAGAAAATTCCACACTGACGTCTTTGAAGGAGCTGTAATGTGAAAGAAAGGTTAAGTGGATTTCTTTCTATAGGATGATTTAGGATATTTATATAATCTGGACCAGTTTTGCCCTGTCATCAATGACTTGCAGTGGGAGTTTCAAGTGGATATTGATATGTCTTCTCCAAAACAATTTAAGATAATTTAATAATCCCAGAACCAAATTTTTCCTTGTAATGTGAAGAGTCAGTGAGAAATATGTATGTGAGCTCATAGTAATCTGTAGTTCATGATCTGTATTTTGGTCTTCATTCACCAGTCACAAAGAAAAGGCTAGAAAAAAGAAAGACCAAGAGAGTATGATGGTGCTAATTATTCTCGAATTCAGTGTTTCTGAACATGACAAATGGCTAGTCAGGATTCAGCCATGCATTTGGTCTACTAATGCATTCATATCTATCCAAGGAAGAAAAACCCCCAACTTTTAATTTTCCTTCATTACATGTCATCAGCTCAATTAACCATTATATTTGTATTAAAATACTGGCAAATTACTGCTTTCTTATTTTGGCTTGCCTGAAGATTTATGGCTATTAGCATTAATTTGTTTGCATTATATGGCATTTTTTTCTCTCTTTAACAGCAGCATGCACTTTATTCTGAATGTTTTTTTTCTGTGTTTGCTGCCATTTCAATATTGCTTACTAACATTTAATATATTTTGCTTTTTTATTTTGCTGACAAAGTTGCATTGATGAAAGCTGATTTGCAAGGTAGATAGCCCTGTGTGTATTAAACAAGACTGAAACCCCCAATGCACAGTTGGATTTCTGCAATAAATGCTCTGTACATTTCAGAACTAAAATGTGTTATTTTACTTAAGATTTTGTCTTTCATATATCTAAAACAATGGGCTACATGAACCTTCATTTTCCAGCGTAGTTTGCATAAAGGCTTTCAGTCTTGAATATGTTTGTATAGTGATTGCTTTAGTGCTTTGATCATTCCTTTTCAAATTTCTTTATATTTCAGTAGTCTAGTTATGATTCTCTAGACATAGAGTAGCTTTGTTTTTCATGCATATGTCACATTTTGGCATGCCAGTTTTATTAGTAGTCTGATTTTCAGCATTTCCCCTTAAAAAAGGAACCTGCATGGGATCCCTAAAGCATGCGAATCAGTACTTGCCAACATTCCCAACAAAGAATCCCAAACTTCTCTTAATTTCAGACCTAAATAATTTGAAATAACTTGTGGGATTAAAAGCATTATATAGTGTAGCTTCATTGCTTCATTTTGTTTTGTTTTTAGTTTTATTTTACAATCTTTACTTTTGTCTCCCAAAGTTTTGCTTTCTGTGGCATCTGGCTTTGCTAGTTGAAATGTATTTACAGGAAAAAAATAATACTAAGGTTTTTAGACAACGTTTAGCCAGTTACTCGTCTGAGACGAGATTAAGAAATAACTCACAACAAAGTTAACATTCCCACTGTACTTGGAATAACTCTGTTTCACTTTCTGCATTCTTAAGTGTCTGACATATCAGTCTTAAAACTAAAGCAAATCCACCCTTTTAATATTACATGCTGTTACAAAATCAGCAAGTTTATGTGCATTTTACTTGATAACTGTCTGCTCATTTGATTTGAGATGTTGGCAGCTAGTTAATGTGATCCAGTGAGAAATACCTTTCTTTGGAAGACAAAGTGCAAGTCCTTTTTTGTATGTTCTCATCAGGCCCCAGCACAACCTGCCAAGAGGATTCATGCGCAAACCAGGGAGTGTGCTTACAGCAGTGGGATGGATTCAGTTGTGACTGTAGTATGACCTCCTTTAGTGGACCGTTATGCAATGACCGTAAGTACACTAAATAACGCTGATCTGAGTGCTTGCAAGCTCTAAGGCACTATTTGAAGCAAGTGTCTGAAGCTTTGTATTATTTTAATATTAGATATTTAAATGAACTGGCTAACCCTGTGGGAAGAACATAGCTAAAATATATGGTCTAAATCTCGGACGATATGCAATATCAAACACTGACAGAATTTGGTTTTATTGTTTGATTTCATTTCTAATATACTGATGGTTACCTGGTTAAAGTAATCTCTTTCCTGCATAAATGTTACAAATATGGGTTTTTTTCCTGATTGAAAAAACCTTTTGCATTTTATTATCTTAAGCTATATTGTAATTTTGTAGCATTATATCATGAGGGCTATAATTACTATGAAACAGTTGACGAGGCTCATTATCTCCCTTTGTGGATTTCTTTAGGTGACACATTAAGCATGCCAATAATAAAAGCATGCTGAGTATTTTAGTTCTTTTAAATTTCATCTGAATAAAACTATATAACATACACTAACCATCTGGTCTTTCAGGAAAAGCTTAAATGTGTCAAAAATAAGAGGCTTGATTCACCAATGTCATAATCTAGTTTTATTCCAATCTAGGCTTATTGATCTATATAGAATTATGCAGAAGTGAAAGTGGAATAGTAATGCAAGAGCCATAATGATTCATGGTAACTGATTAAAGTGAGCTACTGAGTTTTCTTTTTAGCTTATCGCATTTGAAATATCCAAATGTTGCACGTTTTTATGTCCAAATGAAGAGGGAATTTCTTTAAGGCTAAGCATTTTTACTTCTATTTGTATACATTTATCTGAATGAATGACTGATGGTAGAAAGTGACTTTCTAGTCAAGCATTTTTTATTATTATGTCTTGTTCTGGTTCTCTGCTCTACAGCAAGGTATACTTTCTTGGACAAACCCTAAAATAACAGAATAATTATAGTCTGTAGAGCTTTTGGTTCAAATTGTTTCTAGCACAAGGCTAGAAAATTAATTATATGTAAAAGCTACATTAATTATTCTCATGAAAATTTTACTTTTCTCTCTTGACTGTGTTTGGAAACTATGGAAAGGGCTCACTTCAGTCTGTTTCTTGGCAGTTGCTGTCACACTACAGAAATGAAATGTGGTATAAAAAAATTTTTTATAATTTGAGCAAAGGTTTGGGTTTACTTTATGTACATGAGTTTGCCCTTCCCAGCAATGTGAGTGATTAATCATACTGCTCAATTTATATTTTTAAGGAGTTCAGTCCCCTATCTACTGCAGGAGAAAATGGTTTATTTCTATTTTACTTTTAAGTTGTTGTTTCTGTTCTTCTGTGATCTTTGAGTTCTGCCAAAAAGTAACTAAAAGCTATGAAAAAGAAGTTATATATTCCACATCTAGCAAAGGAAAATCTCTGTTTATAACTTTGTCTTAGTAGTAACTGATGTCTGGAAAGATATTTACAAGTCTTTGAAGACTCATTTGTATGGTGACATTATGGACTACATTGCAGACAATCAAATAATTCTCAGTATACTGTTTCTGATGATGGTAAAGGAATACCTTCAGTACAGTCTGCAAAAATACGTACTTTTTTCTGATTTTTTTTTAATGTTCTCCTATCATAAACTTGAAATATAAATTTATCCTAGCTATGGATGTTTTGTAATAGAATGCAGAGTCTGGTAAATATAATACATTTAGTTTCTACTTTAACTTGACTCCTCAGATTAGTTCAGATAGCAAAAATCTGCAAAACAAATCTAATGAGAGAAGTTTTGTAATAGTGTATGTGAGAAAAAGGTGGAGAAATGATGTTGTAATCTCGGTGTCATCTAGATGCTCCTAGACTGCTCTCTGCTGTGTTTGGGAAGAACACAATGGAAAGAGGGATGACAGAATGCTACCACAGTTTCTAGTAACTTGCATAGGCTGCACACCACAGGCTAGATTTCTGCGGCACTGAAGTAAGACAAATTCCTATCACGTGAAGAAAGATTATCTCAGTGGCAGGTCTGGAATAGCACCTGCTTGTTGCTGAAACACTGCATCCCCTTCAGAAGGATGTAGGCATGTTCTTGAGCGGTGTGTGTGAGCATGTTTCCATTGCAGATTTTGTGTGGAGCTATGCTGGTTGACAGAAGCTGAAATCTAACCCAGTATTGCTACTCAGCCAGGCCCTTGGCTTACTTTGCATTTGGATTTACTGCTTTTTTTTTTTAATTTTCAATTTTATGTAAACTGGAGTATTCAGGACATCAGAATCTCATGGGTAGAGGTTTTTTTTATCAAATCCAAAAAGTGACTACTTATTTTTAAATTTTAGTGGTCATAAGAGAAACAGTTAAAAGTTCCTGGTTTATGCAGACTTGCATTACTCCTGTATTGGATGTCCATGTCCAGATGTTGGCAGTGGGGATCTGCAGGCTGGCCTTGGTGAGGAGAGGCTGGGACTGCCCCATGCCAGACACAACCAGATCCAACAGACCCACCATAGGGCACAGGTGAGTCCCTCAGCCAAGTTGGTGGCACCTCAATGAAGACATGCTTAGAAAGTAGGCCATTCTTACCAAAATATGGGACAGATTAAAGAAGAGGGAACAAAAAGAGTGAGAAACAGCAGAGGGAACACCAAGGTCAGAAAAAGGGTAGTGGATGAGCAGATGAGTGGGAATTTGGCCCTTAACCAGGATTAACCCACTATGCCTCCCTGTTACTTTGTTCCATGGTTTACCCACCACGCCTCCCCACTGTTTTGTTCCACTATTTCTTAGGTAATATATTTGAGTAGAAATTCTGGAATGACACAATGGCCGAGATGAGAGGGGACCTAGATTGTCTAGCCCAACTCCTCTGCTCAGAGCAGAGTCAGCTAGTCCAGGTTGTCCAGGGTTGTGTCCAGTTGGGTTTTCAATATCTCCAAGATGGAGATTCCACAGCCTCTCTGGGCAGCCTGTGCCAGTGCTCAGTCACCCACACTGTACAAACAATTTACTTATATTTAAGTAAGATTTCACGCTTTTCAGTTTGTGCCTATTGCCTTTTGTCCTGTCACTGAGCACCACTGAGAAGAATCTGTCCCTGTTGTCTTTGCTCCTACTCATCAGGTATTTTAAAACATTGATAGGATTCCCACTGAGCCTTCTCTTCTCCAAGCTGAACAGTCCCTCTTCTCTCATCCTGTCTTCGTATAAGAGATGCTTCAAGCCCTTAATTGCCTTTGTGGTCCTTTACTGGACTTCTTCCAGTGTGCTCATGTTGCTCTTGCACTGGGGAGCCCAGCACTAGAAAGTAGTGCTCTAGATGTGTCTCAGCAGTGCTCAGTAGAGGGGAGACATCTCTCAGCCTTTCTGCGACGTTTTTCCTAATGCAGCCAATGAGGCTGTTGGCTGTCTTTGCCACAAGGGCACATTGCTTACTCATGTTCAGCTTGGTGTCTAGCAGGATCCTTTTCTGCAAAGTTGCTTTTCAGCTGGTCAGGCCCCAGTCTGTTCTGGTGCTTGGGGTTATTTCTTCCCAGGTGCAGGATTTGGCATTTTACTTTGTTTTTCAAGCTTCTTGTCAGCTCACTTCTCCAGCATGTCAGCATCCTTCTAAATGGCAGCATACGTATCTGGTCTGTCAACCACTTTTCCCGGTTTTGTATCATCTGCAATTTGCATAAATATGCACAAATTACCTTGCTGTATTTGAGTTAATACTTTCAGCATGATTCCCATAGTAACCTCAGTGCACGAAGATTTGACACGTATTGTTCCTAGGCTTTACAATGAAAATGTTTCACATGTACCATTCTTGTCCTTAATTTCCAAAACAGAGAGTTCCTTGAAATGTGTTATAATACATTCCACTAATACAGTGTGCAAGAAGTTTCTTTAATCTTTCCTGTAACAGCAAATGATTACTCCTGTGCCGTTCAGTGTATTATTCCAGGTGAAAATGTGCACAGCTTAAAATGAAGATTTTTTTAAAAGTTCTTTCAAAATAAACATCATGTAAGGCAAGTTGTTTCTTTCCCAGTCCAAAAGTGTCCTCTATGTGTCAGCTAGAGAGAAGGAGAAGTTTAGGGAATGTACTCCTAGAAAAAATTACATGGGCCAGCTGAGGGTGAGGCTACAGTTTTACAGCTGTAGTCAGGAAAACCCACAGTTTAATCCACAAAATTCTTGCTTAGTTGCAAATCTCAGTACTGCACTGCAGTGACTATGGGATGCCTGTGGACTGTAAGCTTCTGTGATGGCACAGGTGGGAACATTTTGTGTGCTGCAGTTTAATATTTACTGGAATATAAACAAGGCAGGAGAGGTTTTGATCCCAAGATGCTATAGAGATTATAATTTTCTTTTTCGATGTGATATGACACTTGGAGATTCAGGGCAGCAGTGATCTTTATATGTGACAGACAGAAGTGTTACACTGATAAGTGTAAAGCAGACCAGTAGCAGTTGTTCCTACAAGATAGGCTTATATAGAAGGCTTTACTGAAAGGGCAGTTAATGGCTGTTCTTACAAATGGATGGCTGCATGCAACAACTCTGAGAAAATACATCATGAACATAGTAAATATTTCTAACAGCAGGTTGTGCAGTGAAAGCCATTCTCCCAGGGAATTCAGCTTTTTTATAAGAGTAGGGTTGAAAATTGCTCTGGCAAAACAAATCAAAACCCAAAACAAATCTATAAGAGATTATGTACTTTCTATAGGTTTACATCTGTTTTACTCAGGCAGTTTTTAAGTATAGCCCTATTAGCGAATGTAATGTCATTATGGCATAGAAAATATGGCATAGAAAATAGCAGACATAATAACATTGTCACATTACATTAGTATAGAAATGTTCTGTGCCAAATTACAGGGCATCTTCAACACTGTCTGTTACCATAAGGGAATAATGTATTGGTGTTGTACTTGTGATGGTATAGCTAACACTGTGTCAACACTTTAAATTCATTTCTGAAGGGTTAGAATTTCACCACTCTTCTGACTAGGAATTTGACATTCTCGACCACTGTGAGTAACAAGACTTTTTTTAAAAGTTCTCCTGTTTTATTTAGACTCTTTATCAGGAAAAATCAAAAGCCTTTATTTAAATGGAGAACTGTGTCAATATTACTAAATGGTTTCACATAAAACATGTATGATTTTCTTGATGTTTTATTCCATTATAGAGATATACCGCCTTTCAGCTATGTTTGCAACTGTAGTGATGGTTAGATTTTACTTTAAATGTGTTTGGATATTATTATAACAATTGTGTAGTGGGACAGTTTAATTGGCGATTATACAAGGAGTTAAGGAAGACCTGCTAGGAAAAGATGGAATCCACCTTCCAGGGTAGGGCAAAAGCATCTTTGTCACAGGCTGAGTTCTTATGTGTTAGGGTTAGAAGGCAGACTTTAGTCTGATATGATGTGATAGGTATCTGCTACAAACTGCCTAATAAGGAGGAAGAAATAGATGAGACCTTCCTCAGACAAGTTGAAGACACCTCATATTTGCAGACCTAGTCTTCATGGGGCAGTTGAATTACCCCAGTATCTGTTGGAGGGGAAACATAAGTAATCTAGGAGATGTCTGGAGTGCATTTCCTTGCTGGCGCAGGTGATCAAGGAGACATACTGCTAGACCACATACTTGCAAACAAGGAAGAAGGGATCAGGGTTGTCATGGTCGGGAAGTTCAGGCCCAAAAGAACTGTTAGATTTTCAACATACAGAAAATCAAGCAAAAGTAGCAAAATGCAAGAGGAGCTTCTGACAAAAGAACATGAAAAGGGAGTATGCAAGAAGTGGAAGCAGGGGCAGGTGCCCCAAGAAGAATATAGAGATGCTGTCTGTGCATGCAAGGATGGGTTTAGGAAAGCCAGAGCCTACTTGGAACTTAATCTGGCAAGGGTAACAAGAAGGGCTCCTGCCAGCATTGAAAGAACAGGAAAATGTGGACCTGCCACTGCATGGAGTGACAGGACCTCATGGCAAGGGACGTGCAAAAGAGCAAAGATACTCGGTCTTCTTCAGCACTTTCCTCAATCCCAGGGCCCTGGAACCAATGGGAAATTCTGGAGCAACAAAGACCTACCTTGGTGGAGAAAGATGAGGTTCAGGAATATCTAAATAAAGTAGATATGTGCAAGTTCCTGAGACCTGGTGGAAGGCAGCCATGAGTGTCACAAGTCATTGCAGTGCTGCTCTTGATTATCTATCATGTCATGGCTATTGGGGGTAGTTCCTAAGAACTGGAAAAAAGCAAATATTTCTCCTGTCTTCAAGAAGGAAGAACTGGTAAACTACAGGCTGTTCAGCCTCACCTCAATCACTGGAAAGGTGATGGAGAAAATATGCCTGGGAGCCACTTCCAAACGTATTACGGACAAGAAGGTTATTAGGAATGCCCAGTATGTACTTAAGAAGGGGAAATCATGTATTATTAAATGACAGTGGATTTGGTACTTAAGAATTTGTCATTTTCTTGCTAAGCTAACAATCTGTGTTCTGATTTGAAACCATGCTGGTCACTCAATATTGGGACTGAAACATGTATGTTTCCAGAAAATCAAATACTAATTATTTCAGATTGAACACACTGAACAGTGAATATTTTTGGCTGTTACTGAGGATAGTAAAAGCTAGGAACTGTGAAAATACAGTAGTTAAAGTTTATGAGAGATTTGGATATTAGAGTATTTGACATTATAAAAATTCCAGGAAGAACTGAATGATTCTTCAATGTAGTGTTTTGAGAGCGCACTAAGTAATATTGAGGTTATACTTTGAACCACAAAAACCCTAAATATTGAGTCAGCATTCAACTTCTGCAATAAGTGAGCAGTTTTATAAGCACCAGCCTTCTTCACTGCAGAACTCTGATCAGGACAGGTGCATTCTCACACAAAACAAGACAAGAGTCTTATACTTTGTGAACATGTAATTGGCAATTATGTAATAATCCATATGCAAGGACAGGTAATTTAATATTGCACAGAATAATAAAGTGTAGACCTGGCTTTCCTTAACTTTGCAGTGTTTTATGTGTTTAATGTTGTGTATGCATATATATTCTCTACAAAAAAACCCCACACGCTCTATTTATACTCCTATATATCATTCTGGTTTTACTCCTATAAAAAATAGGAGTATTTTTTATTTTCTCTTATCCATGCCACTGACATTTTAGAGTCTTCTGAAATATCATATGGTGTTGACAACGGATAGTCATTCTTCTCTCACAATATATTCCTTCTTCTGGAATGCAATTCAGAGGGTGGTATTCACAAAATCTCTGTTTACATTATCAGTCCAGTATTACACCAATAATGGATTTAAATAATTTTACCGCATATATTTCTTTCGCATTTATTAATTGATTTAAATGTTATGGATACTGCATCTTTTGGACCTATATATACAAAATATATACAATATTAGGATATATACAAAATAAAGAAGCTTAATTAAACCAGTGACTGAAAGATAACGTAACCATCAGAGTCACTCAGTAGTACTTTCCAAAATAATATTGCATACTCTTGGCTAAGACTTCGTAGTTGCTACCTACCAATGAATGTATAACCTGCTATTAAGGAAAGGCATAGAAAATTCCTAAGAGTAATTTAAAACACATTTGATTTTCATCTCCAGTAGCTGAGAATTAAAAAATCTGTCCCTGATAACATACCAGCCTAAATACTTCATATGATTATTTTGCCACAGAGGCTTGTAGTACACAGGAGAAATAAAGATAGCTGCACACAAAATTACAATGCAGGGCAAGTAGCTGGAATGAACTAATTGAAGAAATCTCAATTTGTTCAGCTTATCTTATCCACTATCTCTCTGTAATGAATATCTGGAATTTCTGGTGACAGACATCAGTGTCCTAATTTGTATAAACTTCAAAGGAAGTAGGACTTCACACACGCAGTCTTGAAGATGCAGAAATGTTGAGGTGTTTAGGAGAATTAGAAAAACTGTAAAAAGAGCAAGGATTACTTTTTTTTTTACTTTTGTTCTTACTGGAATCCTAATCAGGATAGACTGCACTTTGAGCTGTCAGGCTCCTGTGATGTTATATGAGAGAATATGTTGCTCCAGCAGAACTATGGAACATGATGCACAGATAACATTTTTTTCAAGGTTTTAGTGGCCCAGCCATAATAGTTTTGGGTTGGTTTTTTTTTCTCTCCTCTGTTTCATGTGGATTTTGTAGTATGTAAATTTTGGCCTTTCATTAAGATATATCAGTCTGTTAATTATGTAAGTTAACAGCATGCTTATGCTGACAGTCTGAAAACAAGTTTTAGAATTTTTTTCTTGTTTACATAAAATTCTGGAGTAGTCAGATGGGCTATCCATGCCTAAAATAGTTAAGCAATTTCTGTTTCTTAAATACATTACAAACTGTCCCTTTTAAAAATGAAAATAGTAGAAAGTTACTTGACAGTGATTGTAGAAGCTCTTACTTGTGAGAACATTTCTAACAAGCAGTAATAAGTAAAGTTTTAAGTGGGATACTTGATATAGAAAAAAAATCAGAGAGGAACTTTCCAAGTAGTCAGAATACATTGTTATAGTTGTTCTTGTAGCTCAGATAGAAGCAATTATGCAATATTTCTGGCCTACTTGGAGGTATTTTCTATTTTACAATATTAAAAATGGAACATGGTGTCAGAAAATTGCAAGCTTCTCTCTGCCTCTGGAGGAATCAAAGGCGTAATTAAATTGGATTTTGGTATGTCAATAATATCTTTCTCTTATTAATGGCACAATAATTTTGTAAATCAAATCCTAGAAGTGTTTCCAGTGTCACAAAGGTGAAAATGATTAAGGGTTAATTAAATATATTCTCATGAAACTAAAATTGTTCTGTTGGGTATCATTAGATCCCTTTCTCTAGAACTTTCAATTATTACAATTTAATACGTGCTATGTACAATTCGGGCCTGAAATTTGTGTAGCCAAAAGCTATTCACTGTAATAAGCATAGAGGATGAGTGCTGCACTGTTCTTTCTCACAGATTTCTCTGAAAGATACTAATTTAATTCCCCAGTCTTGCAATATCCAACAATATCATATATTAAAATCAATTTTGGGTAGCTAGTAGTTTTCTGAACACAATTAATCACTATACATGACACAGCTGGAGTAGAAGTTTAGCTTTGTAATGGTGTCAGTCATTCTCCTTCAACAAACCCCCCAAAAACAGCAGTGAGTAAGTGCTAGTTTTCTTAATAGATGACAGCTGCAGGGGTCACAAAAGCAGTGTCTTTTATAACCCATTGCATAAGAGTAGCTTAAAGTGTATATGGGGAGTTTGCTTAATATATATCTATTTTATGCATAAGATGTTCAAGTATAATGGCACAATGATGCACAATCATGCTTTGGAAAGATAAAATTATTCAGTCTTTCTGAAGTTTGTACAACTGGACTCGGGTTACTAAGGCAACCTGATCTTCCCCAGGATGTATTCTGGCTTGATAGGTAGACAGGTAGGTTAGATTCAAAGTAACTACATACATATGAGGAACTGCTATACTCATTGCAAAGCATGATTTTGTTGGTAGCTTGGTACCATCTTCACAGTCTTCTGCGTGTTCATTTTTGCCATGTGCTGCAGAAAATTGAGGCAAAGAAAACCTTTCTTTTAAAAGCAGTGTGGACAAAAAGACCTGAATTTTATTTGGGTAAATTAAGGTGTTCTGGAGTCCAAATTACAGATCTGTGTAATTCCTCAGAAACTGAGAATGGAAGCATGCACTGGAGTAATGGCAAGGCACAGAGAAGGATACGTTATACAAACATTTTTGCAGCTTTCATGTCTTTGTACCCATGCTACAGGATGCATATTGTTCCTATTTTGACAACTTTTGGCCTGCCAAGTCGACCTAACCAGCAGTTACTCCAAATGAAATTTCCATGTTTTTCTTAGCACGTACATTCATAAGCACACTTATTCTCTCAGCACCACATGTGATGATTAAGATCCTTCGATATGTCATTTTGACTTAGGGTTATGAATCTTGTATACTGATGTTGTGTTTGGAAGTCGTCTTAACTATTTTCTGTGTAGGTACTTTAGAAAAGTATGAAAAAAGGTAAGAGAGTAATAATAGTATGAAAAAATACTGTTGGAAGCAGTACTCCTAGGGCTGAAGGAATTTTAGAAGGCTTTACTGTCTGGTTGCTTAATGAAGGCAACTGCAAAATGAAGTCCCAGCCTGGGGAAAACCACTCCGTATTAAAAGTGGTCAAAGCTGGGTATTGACCACTTTTAATACGGAGTGGTAAAGTTAGAACTGTGGATAAGAGGGTGAAGAACAGCTAATGCTCATGAAGCTGTTCAGTTCCCACAAACCCAGTTTAAAGGCTGCGTTAAGGATACTTGTCAATTTGGTGCTAATTCTGAAGGAACGTTCATGCTGCTAGGCTTTATGCTATTACTCTTTATGATGAAGCCATACTTTGAATTGAAAACAGACATGAGAAGGCACACATCATTTCACTGTGAACATTCACACACTAAAAAACACTTAAAATGTATGCTATGCAGTATTCAATGTCAAAGTGCATTAATATTTACAGATACCATTTGCAAATCATCTTAAGCTCTGAGTCTGCTTTACCATATAAGGAAGTCCTTCCTATAGCATGTTTGTTGTTTTAAAATTCTCTCCCTTTTAAACAGTGTAAATCTTAAGAAAACTTCTACCCAGATCAATGGTCTGATATTTAGATTATGTTATATATTCCATGGAGAGGTCAGAGCATTTTGAGTTTGGGAGTTTAATGCTGCTTAAAAGTATCAGCTCTGAAGAACCACCACCTCCTATTCAGAGATCATAAAAATAGGAGCTGAAGGTGCTCAGTCCCTGTAATAATAAGGTTTTTTGATCACTTATATGATACAAATGTTGTGTGCTGGGGAGCAGAGGTGCACATATGCATCCTGAAATAAGGCCAGGACAGATGCTTGCTACCAGCAAACTGAAATTCAGTTACAATTTGAGTCTCAAATGACCAGTTGAGTGACTAATTTAAATATGTTGAAATCCAAAGTCATCATATATGGTCATAGCATTTTCCCTCTCCCTCAACTATTAAACTTGTTTCTTGAAATTAAACCCAGGGTTTTTGAAATTGTTTGAAATTCTATTCTCCTTTTTTCTTCTTTATGCCATCTTATGGATCACCAAAACATGTTAGCCTGGACTTAGGTTAATTACAGTCATGAGTTTTCTTATGGTCCAGTAGTAATGGTAGGTTGGCTTTTCTACCTGGTCAAAAATTAATCGGAAAGTTGATTTTTAACCACTGATTTTGTAAGTGGCAGATGGTCATATCTTTGCTTATGTTCATTTGTTTGCTTTAAATACTCATGTTATTTGGTGCTTATAGCCTGTAAATAGCCTTTCCTTCTAACTTCATGATCTGTAATCATGGAGGTTGTCACATATTTGATACTTTTATAGCCAACTCATATCTCTGGTTTTGACTTTGGGCCAGAACTCTCTTGTACTGAATCAGAAGCACCACAACCCTTCATCACACAAGGAGAAGCCGAAGGGACACTTTAGTCCTTCACCTTTACCTGCATTGTGGAGGTATAATTGTAATTAAAGCCCCCCTTGCACTGTTTCTCCTTCAAGCAGTTGTATGCTGTACAGCATATGCATAACAGTTACCCCATATTTCTGGGAAATGTCAGAACCCTTGCACAAGTATACTTACGTTTTGCATGAGCAGTAAATTGGACACATTCTAAAAAAAGTCAGATTTACTGTTCGTGTACAAAGCCATCTGTATAGCTCTTTCACAGAGTGCAAGACTGCTCAGAAATGTCAGGCTTGGTACACATAAAGACCTGATAAGCATATGATCAGGGAACA
>NW_010182202.1:7034-47953 GCF_000695765.1 Mesitornis unicolor | reverse complement strand
TAATAATATATAATAGTAATATATATTTTGATATAAGTAATCTTTTCTGGTTTTGTAACAGTGATGTTCTTGGTGGCAATTTCTGCACTTGTGCACCCTTCAGAACGCACAACAAATTGAACAGGTGTTGAAACATAAAATGCTCTAACAGTCCTCTCTAAACTTTTCACATCTATTCACACAATGTGACGGATTAATTAACTGTCATCGATAGTTTTCAGACAACCCATAAGTTGAAAAATCATGGCATGAAGAATCCACTGAATCATTGCAACTATCAAAGGTGGTAAAAACAAAAATGTAAATTATGAATTTAAAAGATTAGTCTGATGAAATGAATAGTCCAATCCTATTCTAGGGGTGCAAACAGTATCCAAAATCTGCTCCATATTCTTCTGCCATTTCAAGTAAGTACAAAAGAATGAAATGAATGCAGCTGACTGGAAAAACACATTGAATAAGGAAAAACACTAAGCTGCTGAATAAAAATGTTGGAAAATAAAATGGTTAAGAAGCTAACCTGAACGCCAAAATGACCTGATTTTAAGACAGTAAGTCATTTAGAATGGCAGTCCAAGCAAAGCTCAATAGCTACAGGGTTTGCTTTTTTCTCTCAGACTTAGTTATTCCCACATACCCGAAAGTGACTGATCAGGCTTATGGAATGTCAGGCACCACATATGAATATACCAAATGGCATAGTCCAATTTCTGGAGGGCCATGAAGCTGCTGTGCTCAGAGCACTAACTCTTGACATATAGGAATAGTATGACTTTGCTTGCATTTGGTCATTTGCAATGTACTGGTAAAAATTACCTTCTATGTATAGAATATATAACATATTAGGGAATCATTATCAAGGAACTTCAGTAGATACATTTGAAAAAACTTGGCTAATAGGAGAATTCAATGAAAATATGGAATAAAAGTTTTTCCACAAACTGCTGCCTTATTCAGGACCAAGTTTTTTGACCCAGGAAAATTTCTACAACATATGAAAGAGGGAGATACTACGAGAACTAGTAACTTCATTCACTCTAAGCATTGCAGTATGTGATTAATGAGACAGAGTACAACAGGCACATCCATGTCAGTGAAAGTATCTAATCTTTGGAAGTGACTGAGCTGGTTAGACTTCTCACTAGAATCAGGTAACATCTTCATCCATATGAAAATTAATGAGTGACAAAGAATATCAAAGTGTATTCTTTGTTAAAGCTAGTGGAGTTGGTGGTAGGTGTCACTGCCTGGGAGTACAAGCTCTAAGCACATGAGGGAAGATATTAGAAGTTTCTGAAAACCTTGAACCTTGTATTAGCATGAACTATTCACCCATATTTTTTGTTACAGTTACCCAAGGTAAATAAATTAAGTTAGGATATGCAGACGACAGTTGCACCTGTATTTTGCTGGGTAGTCCTCCAAAGTCTTCATGAAGAGCAGGACATTTGTGTATACACTCTCTTTACAAGATGGGAATCCTACTAGTGTTGGATAAGATCATATAACTTTGCTTACTCTCTGTTGGCATATTGTCTCAGCTTGAATTCTCCTTACTACTATTATTAAATTTTGAGCAAGGTGATATTGACTGAGTTGAGTGTGAGTCCTCCTTTGCACATGATGGTCATAACAAAAAAATTAAGACTCTCATATTTCATTCTAGATATTCTCAGAGTACTTCCACTGAAATCGAAGCATCAGAAAAACACGGTTTTGTTGAAGACAAAGTGATTTCTGGAAATGTGTAGGATTTCCATAAATCTTTCAAGATATGTTCTTGGGCTGAAAGGGAGAGATATTAAAATAGCTATTTGCCTTTACAAAATTGCATTCCAGCATATAGAGAAATTTTAATAAAATTTCATGCTGATATACAGATAAATGTTATAAGTGGACCACCAATGCTTGCTTTATTCACAGTGTTATGAATATATTAGTCCATTTCAAGTGTATTGGGACTGTAAAAGCCAGGAAGAGGCAAGTGACATCTCTACAAGCCCACACTCTTAGTCAGAATACTCCCAGTTCCTCTCGTTCAGATCCAAACTCTTCTCCTTCAGCACTGAAATCCCAGATCTGCTTTATCACTCCTGTAGAATGGGAGGGTAGACATGTTCTCTCAGGAGCTCAAGCAGGGAGGAACTATTTTTTTGTACAACCAATTTGGATGAAAAAATATTCAAAACTGAGACATCCACTGCACAGTCTGACAAGAAGAAAAGCATTACATTTCCTTGAGAACGGAGAATCTGATCAGTTGCCTACTCAGGAGGAACAAGAGTGGTTTTAGTTCTATGCTGTGCTGGCTGCTTCTCCGCACTATGAGCATAGCTACTATATCCCTATAATATCAGAAATATTATTAGCTCCATGTATGTGTCTATATTACTGAGCATGCTTGTCTGCTTGTGTAAGAGAACATCCGTTCCCTCCAAAAGGCTGTGAACATATTAAGGATATAATTACAGCCAACCCTATCAAAGGCTTTTTTTTTCTTTGCAAAAATAAACTCCATGTCTGGATTAAAAAGTTCACAGGCACTGATAACATCACAAATTAAAATTAAGTTTAAAAAAATTAGTGGTTAAGTTACATTTTTTTGGACAGTTTCTGAACCACAAAGAGGCTTCATGCAAAGAGAGAAGTATCCAGACCTCAGACCTCCCACTTGAGAGCACTCATCACAAGACATCAGAGCCAGGCTTCCTTTTTCTCTCTGCCTTAAATGAATATTGGATTCTTCTCTGTGCAGTGACATTATTTTAATCTCCTTGGCGTAAGAAAATGTAGAGGATATTACTGTGACTCTATTACTTTATCACACACAAGATTTGGAAAAGAAAATGGTTTCCAGGAGGAAAAGTCGTCAGTCCTGTAGACCAGAACAACAGACAGAATTTTAACTTTTCTTAAAAATATGTGAAAAAGAAACAAGAAGGTAAGTATTTGAAATATAAACTTTCAAATAAAACTTTCAAAATATTTCTTCCTTTCTTTTTAGCTGTGCAATTTCTAATATAGGAAAAAAGTAACTTTTTCAATAATCTTTTCAATTGTATTAATCAGGAATTTAAGTCCTAATTCTCCTCGAGCTGACTGAGAATTAGAATAATACCTAGGAGATTGTAAACAATACTGCAAAATTTTAGACTGGAATTCCCTGGTTTTTTCTATTATTTTTGCAAGCATTGCTTGGAAGCCAGTGATTTTCAGTCCCTCATTTTTTCAGCAGGAGGTGAAAATCTTGAGGAAGAAAGTAACAACTCCTTAATGTGATCCACAAAAGTGTGTTTCTTGCTGAAACTACTTAAGTGAGTCATTATCTACTCTGATGCATAAAGTAATACGTGTGGCGCTGAAGTACCCAACTAAGAGTGTAAAGGATTAAGATGAACATACATTATGCTTCTCAGCACTTACTGAATAATTTGTGACTCTTTAAAGAGTTTTACAAGGTTAAACAAAAGCTGTACAGTATATTATTGCCTCTAACAATTACATCACTACTTTAGAAATGTTTATACTCCATGGCACTTTACAGTGTCATTGTCAAAAGAGGTGGAAGAATGCAATCAATAGCTGTTAGAAACTACACACCATAAAAGCCTGAGGAAAATAAAGTTCACAGATGCATTGACTGCAACACTGCTACAGTAACAATGTGCTTTTAGGCAGTGCTGAAGACTTTTAAAGAGTAATTTATGAAATAAAATTCACATTTTCTACTGACTGCCATTTAAAAAAACAAACATCAACAACAAAAAAAACCCCAACAAAACAAAAACAAATAAAAGGTTTCCTTGTACACTGGCCCTGGACACTTCTAAGACCATTTATTAATTTAATTTACTACAACTCCACATACATTCCCCTCAAGTACAGTCTGTTTTAGTAACATATATTCTTGCATAATCACAGTTGAATGCCTGGGATTTTTTTTTTTGTTATTTTTGTCTGTTTAGGGCCAAGTATCCTACAAGGTATTAGATGAGCATCAACAGTTTCTGGTGAGGATAAGTGTATTTTTCCAGCTACTCCTTTCTCTATGGAAGACAATCAGTATTCCACATAGCAGAAGGTAAAAGTCCTTTATATGAACAGTAGAAGCTATTTATCTCACGTCTGTCTCTAACATGAGGTGGTCATCACAAATATCTCCATGTATCTGTCAGGTTTATTGCAGTATTAAAAACTAACATGACCACAGAAAAATTCTTCTCCTAATGTTCCCACAGATAACAGGTTTGTTTATACCTTAAGGCAGAGAAATCTCTGCCTTATATTTCTATTCTTGCATCTTTACCTCTTACCTGATGTTCCTGTGCACCGCGAAAAGAAATTGATACCTAAACTCACTGAGATTACTGACACCCACAGGTACCTAACCAGGAGAGAGAATAAAATACACTGATTGCCTTTGCTACTGACTGCAGCCTATCAACTGTGTAAGTGCTGCACAGCATGCTGAAAAAAAAGATCAGTTCAGCATTAATTACACCTAGAATATGTCAGGAATTTTCAGTTCTTTGTCAAAAGACCACTTGTTGAAAAGTGAGTTAAAAACTGCTCATTTATTGTTAATGAAAAAATAATCATAAAAAGGAAAGCAGCAGAAAACTTCTATATTTGTTTTGAAATTTTACCCACCTTTTGTTGCTCTTTTTCATTATTTCCAGTCTCGTTGCTGTAGATTATTTGTACAGGAGTTTCTGCAAAGAATGGATTAAAGAATCAGAAAAATCTGCGCACATTTTCAAAATAGATTTAAAGATAAATAAATGTTTAAAAATCTTTAGAGATTATGAGACATCTTTTTACCAGCTAGAGTGGCACCATGCAGACATGCCCAGGAGTCCAGACATCTATGCCTCAGCTCAGCTGAGACTCTCTGCTCACACTGGCAAAGAATTTGTAGATATTGAATCACTACCAGCCCTGTAGAAGCCAAACCTAGTGCTCTTCAGCTTCTCACCTTTAAGCATACACATTTGTTTGAAATGCTGAGACAAAGAGCTTCTGCCATAATTTGCTCTCTTTTTTCATTTGGCTAAACCAAGGAAAGACAGGGAATGTTTTACTATTTCGTTCTATCACAAAACGCAGGGCCCTTCTATGGTAACATGTACTTATTGCCACCAGAATAGCCTTCAAAAGAGCATGTGTCTATTCCATGAATATTCAGGTTTACTGGGAGGAATATGGGTTTTCTGGGCAAACTACTATTAAAATTGCCAAATGATCCTATTTCTGGAAATAAACATGAAGTATTTCACTAATTTTGTTTCCATATATTCTGCTGATGAAAACATTTCAGATGATAATGACAATTTTTTTTTTAATGCTACCCGGTGTCAATATGTTGTTTGGCTAACAAAAAATAATCTAATTCTTACTAAAGTGCTGCATGACATTTCTCCCCCTTAAAATAAAAAGATGGCAAGGCCAAAAGCAAGGCTTAGAAACAAGCATTTAAATATTCCAGTTCTAACCACATTGCTTATAAAAGGGGTTTTGAATAAAGAACCTCCCTCCTCCCAGGAGCTGCTTTTAACTTACAAATGAAGCATGACTAAATTCTAGCAAAGCAGATTTGATGTTTCCAATTAGCTCAGAGAGTTGAAAATAGTTGCGATGTTATCAGATAGTGGGTGCTGTGAATGGGAGCCACATCCTGACATAGCCTGCATGCTGGTAATGATTTCAGAAGAAACAAAAATGACTTAATAACATAATTGTGCATTCTAATTTTTTGTATTATTATATATTTTCCAAAGAACTGCTGCTCATAACCACACCATCTGTATTTTATTTTTTGGTCTTATTTTTGGCAGCCAATTTGTATATTATGAACACTAATCAGTCTTAAAAGAGTAAGCCTCCATAACATTTTCACCCAGGGCCTGATCCAGATTTCTCTGGAAAAAAAGCCTCCAAAAAATCAATATAAGTCTTTCCCAATTTTGTGTATTTTTGTTAGTTTCCTGTAACTTGATTGCAAGCAATAATACCAGCTTAGGCCACCGTTTTCCGAAGCCTAATCTTTGCACTAAGCATGATCACTCGAATTGGAGACAAGTGGGACAAGCCTGCGTCCTGCACTTTTTCTAACATTGGAAAATGTAAACAGAAAATTTTATGCTACTGATGAGTTATTCTCTCTTGAAATTGTGTTTAATAAAATAAAAGACCACAATGCAAGCTATAATGTAAGAATCCTTTGTTCACATGCTGTATTATTATTACTGTATTATCACTGGCTTTGGTGTATGGCTTTTTTGTAATTACTACTATTTCCTTATATTCTCTGTTTATTTTTGCAGCTAGTAAAAACCAAGCGCATCCAGGACATACAGCATGGATTAAACTGAACAAAGCCTTTTTGAAGTCAATAAACTAGTTGTTTAGCAGTCAGAGTTTGGTCAGCAAAATGGGTCTTACAAACTGAGTGCAAAATGAATAGGCAGCATTAACATAATTTTGTGAATATTTTTAATTTAATTTTAGTGTAAACACAGAGGACAAAATACAGAACACAACTTTTGAACAAAACACTTTTTCACAGGTTTTCTTCCCTGTAGAAAATACTGCAATGTTGTCATTTGCATATGTTATTCCATGCTAACACATTTCTGACTTCTGTCACAAGAAATGAGGTGGTGGCACATATTTATTCAAGACTACACTAAATCTAGTAGGATTGCATAGTGCAGGAAAAAAAGTGAAAAATTCATTTGACAGAACCTTCATCTGACTCAGCTGGTCAAATCAGTACCTGCCATGAGTGTGCATGCCTTTGAATACATAGCGCTCAGTAAAATATTTCTTCTTCCAAAGAGAAATTGCTTCAGAAGTAATAACCATTCCATAAGAAAGAAAATAACTTTTCAGTAATAATTCTGCTATTTCTAGTAATACCAGAAGACAATCTCAGCTTTTGGAGGAAAAAAAACTCATTTTGGGTGGAGAAATTATTTTTAAATTGATGGTAAACTCTGTGGGCCTTTAGGGAGGTCAAATTTTCACCACTAGTTTTTAATCTGCAAGTATCAATGTTCGTTGTGATCTAATTGGCATTATTTTGTCAGAAGAGTTTTCACAAAGAGTTTTAGAAACAGAGACTACCTTTTCAAGGACTGAATACGATACAGAAATCATAATGTCATGGAATACATTTTTACAAGTGTCTATTTTTTTCCAACATAGGTTTAGAAAAATACTGGTATTTTTCTTTCTTTTTTTGGCTTTATGGAAAAAAAATATTTATTTTAAATTAAAATATTTATTTAAATATTTATTTATTTAAAATTTAAAAAGAGCCAGCAACTTATAAGCAACGTCTCTCTGCTGTTATACTTTATATCAGGAGCTCCTACTGTCTTCCAGTTTTTCCACTAGTTTGTGAGGTTTTTTTCCGTGAACTTGATAGAAAGCTTCTCCTAATCCTCAGGGAAATCTCATGGGGAACATGAGGAAGTCCGGTCTTTTCAGGTTGAGGGACTTGTAATACGGTAGACCTCTACTCTCTACATCTATTATACTGCAGCTATATGCAAACCTTTTCCTTATAATAGCTAGGACAGAAAAGCAAGAAGTGTAGATTGTATAGTGAACAGGCTGTGTTAAGGAATGGAGCTTAGCTTTGCTTGGAAGATGAGTTTGTCAAATGAAATAGAAAGTTAGTAAGTTAGAGAAACTAGAAAAAGATAATCTGGGAGCCATCATTCTCCATTCTTGATGTACACACCATCGTCAGTATCTCCAGGTCTGAGGCTTTTACTTCTCAAGAAGGACATACGTATCAGACTGCTCCTTCACTAACAATAAAACAACCCTGAATTCAGTAGTGTAACTGTTGGAGCCTCAGGTATAGCTGCACACTTATTCTGAAAATGGAGACGATCACATTTAATTGCTTCCATGCGTACTTGGATCACAGATGTGACAGGCACTGTGCCTGACCACAAATTATTAAAGAAAAACATTAGCTGGTTTAAGTCTTGCTTATGAAAGAGTGCCAGTGGAAAAAGTCACAAGATCATGGTCTCCAGCTACTACACAGATGCCAAGGAAAAGCATATCAACAAGGGCTGAAGTTTATAAGAAGTATGTTGTACTTTTTGGTATAAAGAGTTTTCTGACTGCACTAACTTATATTGCTGTTATTTTAAGAGTAAATAACATGCAGACATCCAGCTAGCTAATTGGCTGGTCAAGGTTTCATTTGGAATAATTTACAAAACTATGACATAAGATATGTGATGATTGGCTGCCTATGAGCATAATTTCACACCTTGGCCCTATCTAAGCAAAATATCAATTGGGTGGACACTGTCCATTTTTTTCTTGGATTTGGCACCAGGTTTAAGATGTTAATTGCAAAGCATGGGGCTAGACCTTTTAGTGACTGACTCACCCCAAGCTCTGCAGGTTCATACCACCCCAAGGGGAGCCTTCAGTAACAAGTGCCCTGAAGAAGAATGGTCCATCTCCAACAGGTAGCTGGGACACCAACTCAGGAATATTGCTGAGGGGTTCAGCAATACACCTCCTCGGAGGCTGGGAAAAGCGGTCTTTGGTTCCCAGGATTGTGTGCAGCCTGTGGCATGACAGGAGGCAGGAGGTGCAATGGCAAGGAAGTTTCCATCACTCCATATGGACTTCTGCTTGAGTCTAGGGACTGGTAAGGAGACAAGAAAAGGCCTTTTCTTCATTCTCCTGATACCCATACTTCCTGTAAATTCCTGAAAAAAAAAAATCCCCTCTTATTTCCATGGGTTTAATTTCTAAAAGAGATGGGGAAACTACATCGCTATATTTGTTTGTCACTTCATGCTACTCTCAAAGATGTGCTGAGATTTAAGGCATGACCCACAGAAGCTACATTTGCAATGGGACATGTTGCTATTCAAGTGCCAAAATACAACTTCCTGCTCCACTCCTTCATTTCCACACACACAATTTCCAAACTGACAAAAGAGTAGCTGCCGAAATAAATATCTTAGATCCACTGAGCACCTACACTTGGTCCTAAATTCCCTGGTACCAGGAAATAGCTGAACTTAGGATCCCAGGTATGGCCAAAAGAACCCTTGCAAACCTGGCAGGCATGTACCTAAGCTCCGCCATGAACCAAAGGCCTAAAATTTAGGTATATTTTAGGCAGAACTGAATGCACGTGAGCAGCAATGAGTGCCACACATGGCAGTAGCCAAAAGCCTTTGTTCATTTGAGCATGTGGGTACTGTCTAAGCTGTTACATGAAAGACCACTCATCAAGAAAGTGGAAATCCCATATTATAACCTTTTTCTACCCCTCATGATATCCTTGCAACCAACCTATGAAACGACTGATGTGAAGGAACCCACTGTAACCAGGTGACTCTACAGCTAACAATGCTTAGTGGGAAGAATCTTATTTTCTTCCTCTAGCAGACATATCTGAATATAGTCCAGTCAGCATGGATTCCTGAGGGGTACGGAGGGAGTAAAATCCAGCATCACCTTCACTCTTACAAGTATTAGCTACAAGTATTAGGCAAGTAATGCAGAGCAGCTTATATTTCCAGTGCTTATAGGCAGCTACATTGACACTGTGTAGCACTTTGTCCCATATGGCCTTCCTCTGACCCTTAGACATGATTACTTCATCAGTGTGAATTTTTTTCTGGCTCAAAGCACCTTAGCCATTATGAGGTGTCTTCTCTGGTCAGAGTGGTGATATTACAGAATGAAGATGGAAGCAGCATGTTGTGGTCTCAGAGCAAGGTTGTGAGGGAGTATTTACTTATAAGGCATGTTCTGAAAATGTTGAAGGCCTACATGTGGCAGATAGAGTCAAATGACCAATAGTAAACAGTTTCGAGCTTGAACTGCATCTTAACTCCATCTTGGAAGGGACTAATTGATCTGTGACAAAACTGAAGAGAGAACAAACACTCAGCAACATGGTGATGAGGGAAGGATGCTGGCGTGAACCATAGTAAAATTATTAGATGGTTAAATTATATCCTTTGAGTCCTAATAGAGAAAACTTAGTACACAGCCCCAAATGAGACACATTGCTAAACAAAGGTATGTACCTGAACACCTGTCTTCCTCTTCAGATTATCCTTTTTCCAAGCTTTGTGTGCCTTCTTGCTCAGTCTGCTTCTGAATCACTCCATTAGGTGTATAACAACAGCAGTGGTTTATGTAGGACTCTCTAACCAGCTGCAGAAAAGCTTGAGAATGGCAGCAAAATAGACACACATAAAGGAATACCATTGTGCTCAGTATGCACATCCCATCTCTCTTTTTTTAACTATCCAGAGGGCCAAAAATTAATCGTTTCCATCTTTATAGACTTTTGGGTTTTTAAATTGAAACATTTTTGTTTACATCTATTATTTATCTAAAGTGCTACCGCCCTCAGATGAAAGCAGGCAGTGAGAGCTTCCTCTTGTTTCTCTCCCCCTCATTGTCTGCATGCAGCTTGATGCAGTAGCAGTGCTGTTGCAAGAGGGGCACAGGCAGGGATGTTCAACCCTAAAAAAAAAATCCAGTATACAGCCCCTACCTGGCATTTCTACACTTTTTTACAAAGATTTTAATCTACATCCCAGAACTGAAGACATAAATTTTTATGCAGTGAACCTGCCGCTAATTCTGTCAGCATGCTGCTTTGCTTGAGAGACTCCAAGAATTTTCTTTCTATAACAGAACACATGCGCTTTATTAGGCCAGGAGAAGAAGATTTCCCAGCAAAGTAGAGAGGACTCAGTGTCCATTTCCAGCTTCCACAGCCTTTCCTCTGCAGCTGCTCTTGGTATACCTCTGCCTACTAGTAGCTGGCAAAGGAAACTAACTGTCAGATTACTGAGCCCATTTCCTTGCAAGGATAGGACAGAGTCCCATGGGAGGTAATGTATCAGATATTAAAGTGATTTCACACTTGATCTCAGCCAGAAGGTCAGTCCTAACATTTATTGTACATGGCAGTTCTATGAGTTTGGCTACTAAGCCACATTGCAGTAAACAGACAAAATCTACGTGGTGAGCGCATGCTCACTATCTTGTTTTGGGCAATGAATCCCACAAACTGGCCCTAGTTGTTACAGCTTTGATTTTCAGACAACTCAGGATACTGGAAATCTAAAGAAGGATCACAGAGGTATGGTTTTAAAAAGCTCCCAAAAGCATCAGTAGAGTTCCAGAGCTAAAACACCATGTGTGCATTGTAAAAAGCACTCCTAGCTTATAGTAGGTCAGACATCATTACCCATATGCATGGGAATTTAATACCAGGCAAGGGGCATCCTGACATAATGTATTCAATAAAAAACCTATTTAGGAATAAATTAAAAACAAAACATAGTGAATTAAAAGCCACAATGGAGGAAAATAATTTAAGGAATGCAATAATGAGAACAATTTCCAGCCATGAAATGTTTTTATCTTCTGATAACTTGCAAACGGTAAAGCCATGAATTTATGCATAAGATACAATACACAACAAAGAGATAATTCATATTCAAATCTCATGGTCCTCCATCACACATCCCTCTGTTTATATGTAGATAGTCTTATGAGAAAATGACACCAGGCACAACCAAAATTATGAGACAGCAAGTCAAGCCTGAAGATAATAATTAGTTCACAGAGGCACAGTGAAATACTTCAGCTCACTGTCTTGGTTGTCTGCAGTGGCAAATGTGTCATGTGAAAGTAGTAAATTAGAAGGACATTCTTTCCCTCCTTTTTTTTTTCCCCAGAAACATTTAATGAACTAATAAGTGCTTGACAAAAGTGTGACTGGTATTTAAGAGGAAAGGGAGAATACAAGGCTGACAGAGCATCGAGACCCCAAAGTCATTCCCATTTACACAAGTGTAAACCTTGAGCAAGTCCATTGGCTTTACCTGAGTTACTCTGGACACCAATGCCATAAGGTAGGGGCAAAAAAAGTACAGATCACATTTTACTATGGAAAGGTATTTGGTTCCAAAAGAAATGCATACTATAAAAACTACAAGGAATACTCAGTGTCCTAGTTAAAGGTAATGTGGTAAAATAAAGCAATGAAAAATTAATCTAATCTCATAAAATAAAAGCATTAGGAAAACTTATTTACAACATTTTTCCCTTGATAAAAGGGACTATTTATCATTTTGTCAAGATGCTTAGCTATTCAAGGTCTTCGTTAGACTAGCCTATTGAGATATATTTAGCAGTTTACACAAGAAATGCCTTATTCTTCTCTTCTTCCTGAGAAAAGTTTGACTATTTACAGTTTCATCAACACTCAGATTCTCCTTTTTTTTCCCCTCAGAACAGTCAACAGAGCAATTAATTATGACACTTCTCTCAAGATGACTACAGGTTGGAAAGTGTGCAAAGTGTCTGTTTAATATAACGATACATTTAAACTTCCTAATTGCTAGAATCATGATATACAATAGTCTTTTCTCATAGAAATTGTGATTAAATAGTCATAGGGTGTCTAAGAATAAAGTACTTCTGGCACTTCTGTAAGAGAAATTTAACATCAAGAAGATTTTGTTCTAATGAGTCTTAAAGCAGTAACATGTTACCGTTAAGACATGCCAATACATAATTCTGCCTCAGGATTTTTTAATGTGAATGTTTGTGTTCCTTCTCCAGATAATGTTTTTCTTTAAAAGCACCTTTCTGTTCCAGTCTCTTAAGTTACTTATAAAACAATCAATCATGTATTTTCATTCCCATTAAAGCTGTAGTAATACTTGTTACAGTTTCCTTACTGTACGGGTCAAGTTAATTACAAACTACTAGTTAGGATATGCTGTATCTTGGCTCCTAAATGTGATTTCCCAATTTGCTTGATGCAATCCAAATGCAACATACTCATTGACTTTTAAAACAGCAGAGTCTCTCACAAGAAATGTGAGAGGATACTGAGAAGAAATACTTCTTTTTGAAAGAATATAAAATGCAGTTTATAAAATTGAATATTTCTTCCATGATTTCTGGACCTGCTCATGAACCAGAGAGGACTAAATGTAGCAAATGAATACAAGCAAGTGAACATTAAGACCATCTGCTGAAATGAGTTACAACAACGAAAAGAAATATTATAAGATACAAGGGTGTATAAGTTATGATCATAGTAAAACAAAACCACAGACAATTTAAAAAACTGGTCATACACGAAATTTATCAACATGAAGTTAAGACAATTATCTGAATTCACAAATCTTTTAACAGAAATTGTTTAAACATATGCTAACAGACTCTGTATTTTAAGAGATTGGTAGAACTGAAAAAATATCAACTTAAAGTGATTATTTTCTTCTTTAAGATTTTGTGCAGAAAACATGAATCTGATTTTAGAAATCTATATTCATGCAGATGGAAACCTGGGGAAAAAATACAGACAGGGAAAATGACCGCAAAAGAATACTCCCAATTTTGTATAGTTTTACAGGCCCATGAAGTTAGCTTTGCATTTTTGGGTTTGTAGATAGAAGTGATGAAATGTAGTAGAAGAGCTACTACAGAATCTCAGTTCAGTTTTCAATGAGAATTTCAGAAACCTTTCGGAATAGTAAAAGACAGTTCAAATGAGTACTACATACTTAAAACCTCAATCCAAGTATTGCATCCTATTCCATAAAAAATGTCAATTCTGCCAATTACAGACTTTTTTACTTTTTTCATTTTATGTCATGCTTTCCTGCAAAACATCTATTAAGTAGTTTTAGAATATTTATAATATCTTTTATGGGGTTATATTTACAGAATAATTTAAAGGTACCAAGCCTGCCATTTAATACTAATATGTCATGACAAAGACAATCTTTCCAAGACAGTTCAAGAAATCCAATTCAATTTTTTAATTCATATTGTAATAGAAGTTTAATAAAGGTAAGCAGGTAATTCAGAAGTACCATTTGGCTTATTTAATTTCTTTTTTTCTCTGTTGATAAATTATCTGTAAACAGAACATATCATTCTTCAGTTACTGAATTATTTGAATTACAGATTTATGCCTCAAAAGTATACTTATAATTTATTATCTATCTAACAACTGTGGGCTAGCTTATTCTGAATATGTAATTTTAAAATCATGTTATTTACATCAGCTGCACAGTTTTTTCTTGCTCTTAAACTAGTCAAAATTGACTTCTGTCTCAGATGTCCAATGCATATTATTTTGATTACAATTCAGTGAGGTATTTTCAAAGATGGTTATTCTCTAGAATATTTTACAGAGCATGAAAAAAAAAAAGTTTTTTCAAAGCCTAAAATTTCCAGAAGATTCCACAGCTTCCAAGTCCTTAGTTAGTACTTGCTGATGTAGCTACTGTGCACTACCAATACATCTGGTATTGCAGAAATACACTGCTAAAAAGGTATACATTACAGTAGTACAGTTTTTGCCGTGAACTGTAAGTACTGGATAAAAGCCTGTTCAAGGAGATGTGCACACAACACAGTCTCAAATCAGATTCCAGGTAGCATTAACTCATGTTGTTCAAATGAGTAAGAAAATAGAGAAAGAAAAAAACACAGTTTCTTCTCTCCTTTTACATTCTGTCAATCAATGCAGGAAATTTTAATAGGCTTTTCTATTTTCTTTTCTCTCTGGAAATAGACTACCCTTATTTGAAGGAAAAATTCTCAGACTGCACTGCACTTTCTTATCTGCTGGGAGGATCTCCTCTGCACTCCTGCTCTGCACTTCTGCTCTCTCTGGAATCCCCATGATGTCAAAGCCGGATCTGCATGCAGAGCAAATGCAGAGTAAGCACCTGGGACCCATCCTGCTGGTAATTAAAAGAAATCGTACTTCCTTACAGGACAGCAGATTCAAAAGATTTCTCAGTTTCAGTGATCCAACCATTCACAACTGCTACTGTAGAGAACAGCTTATTAACAAAGGTTAATACAGAAAAATATCAAGGCTAACTTAAGCAATATCATTTATTTATTTATTGTTTTATTTATTATTATATGTTTAATACTTAGAGTTCAGGACCTACAATAAGCATTTTGAATACCTAACCAAACAATATAGCATAGAACTTCAATTCCACATCCTGTGTGCCTTCTATAAATTACCAGCATCACAGGAAGAGTTTAAAAGGAAACAATTCTTTAGTCATACTTTGAGACCATGCTATGGAAAAACACCCAGTCCCGCAACTTGCTCGTAATTTCATCTACTTTTCGTGCTGTGTTCTTTTTGTTTTCTTGCTGCTGTCTGTAGATCCAAAATTAACTTTAAAGGTCCTTATAAATAACATTGTTAAGTTTTTGTGAAACAGTATGGCAAAGATGATGGATGCTTATCATGGTTTCATAGTGATGAATGCTCTGGAAGACATTTTCACGTCACAGATTTTTCAGCTTTATGTCATTTTCCTAACATTTTCCACTGAAAATAATGTTTCTGTTATTTTCAATATAATTTTGTGTATTTTTTTTCCAGAGGTTTTGATAAACAACTTCTAGTAGTAGAAAGAGCACACAGACAAAACATTTTTATGCAACGCAAATTAATTCAGTTTAACATTTGAAATGTGAGCATTGCTTACTTGAAGAGCAAAACAGTGCTAACTTGAATGTTTTCTGAAATACCACAGTAAGGTATTGTTTTTGTTGTGTTCCTGTAACTTCCACATCAAGCGTGATGACAGCAAAGTGTTGCCCTCACAGAGTCCTTTGGTCTGATATTCATTAGCTATACCTGAATCTCAACTATCTGGGTTCTTGCCTAATTGTAGACCAAAGACTTATGTCCCTCTAGCACACTGTGTGCACACTGTGTGGTACTTTAACAGAGATGAACTCCTATTTTGTTTCTTTCTACAATGAGTTGAGACCTCAGCCTATTCCCACCTTCCTGTTTCCATACCTTTCAACAGCCTACAATCAAAGCAACATCTAATTTATTTAACTACTTTTTCTAGCTGTTCTGTAACATGAGGCAGCAAGTCACATTAAAGTCAGGCTTTTAGGAAACTAAAACACAGGTAACTGTTAGAAATAAATATGCACCTACCTAGAAAAAAACAAACATGTTCACCTACATGTTCTCTGCCTTATATTTTCCCTTCTGAAACTCACAATTCAGGCCATTGTCTCCTAAGGAGTTCTACTGCACGTAGCTTCTCTTTCAGAGCACAGAGTCTTGTGTCTCCTGTGCCTCCTGTGTCTGAAGTAGCTGGCAAAAAGTCTATTCTTTCTCAGCCTGTGCTGACATGTTCAACTTCAACAGAGTGGTGTGATTATTCCTAATAGAAAAATGCAGTCCTTCAGTCAAAATACAGCTATAATTATGTTGATTTTGCACTTCACTGGCTCCACGCAACTAGTAGAAACAAAAAAACCCATGTTCTACACATCTGTTTTTGTCAGTCTATTTGCTCTAAGGAAGTAGAAGTGTGACTCAGCAGGGAGCTGGCCAAGACGTGCTCTCACAGCAATACTGTCAGAGAAGACTACCACTCTTAAGTGAGTGTGAGTTATTAGATAATATGGGTCAAAAGTAAGTTAAAATAATCAAGTTTTAATTCAATCAGTGTGTTTCAATTTCCTGCAAGTATTGATGAAAGTACTACCATTTACCATTACTATCATTAGCAGTCATAAAGCTCTAAGTCATATCAGAGCCATATTGCACTAAAACATACATATATATATAATTAACACCTGTTGATTCTTGCCCAAGATTTGCTACAAAATAAATAATTAACATGGACAAAATGTGAGTGGTCAAAAAATTATTTGCATTAGTTAACATATTGGATGCACTAATGAAAAGCTGTCTCTCAAAGCATGCAGTTCACCACTTGGTCCCATACGCAGCAGAAAATATTGACTTACAAATACTGCAGCATTTTTTAAATATAAGATTAATTTTTCACACTATCCAAAGGAGATGTAGTTTTTGATACTCTGTCTTCCTTTTATAAATATAAGATATAAATATATCAGTAATGAGGCATTCATGGGTGTCCCAGGGGTGAGAAGAACAAAGTATAAGCATAGAGATTTTCCATGCTTATCACAGAGAAGAATTTTGTCTTGTGTTTTTACAAAAAGTTTAATAAATTTCTGCCTCCATTATGGTATTTTTGTCAGCATTTTAAATGTCCGCAGCATTTCAAAATCCTCTGAAAAACAAAATTCTTTCCTCTGAGGACTTTATAACATCATACATTAGCTCTAGTACATAAGACATGAAGATATAATCACTGTCAGCATCAGCATAAGAAAACTTTGACAAAAACATTAAAAAGTATTTGAAGGGAAAAGGGAACATGAGAAGTCTGGGGAACTGGGAAGAAGACAATGGGCATGTGAATCGAAGACTGATAAAAACCAGCACTTAAAGGATAATTTTCCAATATGTGTGTGTAAAGAAATCCTGGGCAAAAAAAGAGTAGGTAAGATTTATTTAGTGGCAAAATTGTGTTGACTTTTATGACACAGTAACATCTCGGATGCAAGTGTACTGCAGGCCAAGACATTTGTGGTGGTAATAGTAGCTGAAGAGGGTGATCTTAGATATGGCATTTTGGGTAAACAGGGAAACTGGAAAAGTTAAAAGAGTAGGAAGTAGAAAAGAAAAGAGTCTTAGAGGAGATCGAGGTAAACACCACAGTTTCAGAAATAGGATTCAAAAAGTAACAGTTTTAATTATAATTTCTTTATGCAACAACAGAAGCTCCTAAGTAAATGGAAGGATATTTAAAGTTGCTGAGAAGCCATCAAGTCCTGTTTATATCAATAAGACCTTCTGCATATTATGGACTCTTAAGAATCAGGACACTTCTGATTCGTGCCAATGACATTCAGAGCTTAACCATTGACTTCTCTTCCAGAAAGTCTTGAACCCAAATTTCAGCATAGGATCTGATGAAGGAAGGATAAAGAGAAGCCAGAAAATCACAGACAGAAAGGATGAGAGTCACACAGCACTATTCAGTACAACTCTTATGTATGTTAGTCCTTCTTTTATTTTTTCTTAATATGTGCATTTATTTTATTTTGCTCAATATCCACTGAATATTTGAAAACTTTTGCATAGGAAAATTACTTTTATAACTCAGAGATAGCTAAAATATCCTTTGAATTCCAAGCCTACCAGGTTTGAACAAGTGTTAACTTTGAAAAAACCAGCAATATTCATAACATATTAACTAGTTAACTAATTTAGAGATATACATATAAAAATAGAGAAATACTATTATAATTATTTGTAGTGGTCCTGTGCCTGAAATATACTAAATGAGTTGGTAATCTTTCTTCAGATCATAATATAAAGCAAGCATCTGTACTTCATTATTAGAAGCCTCACTAAAGAGGCCATGAATAGAAAGAAAGTATTGTCTATTAATTCTGAAGGACTATCTCCAGATAAAATTGCATTCGTTGTTAGACTCTCATTACATTTACTCTGAGCATTAAGAACTGTCATTCTTTGCATGAGTTACAGTTCACTTTATTTTTCTTCAGTTTATTCTACTTTACAGAAACAAATTTATCATGTTTTTGCAAAGTTTGGATCTTGGATTTAAGTGGCTTGCAAAATACTTGGTCATTTTATCAAATTAGCAGCTTGATCACAGCTGCGTATAGCAGTGAGGTTCAGTTGATATCGTGCTGCTCTCTTATAAATGTCTCTATGAAGAAGGAGAAATTTAATTTATAACATTGACAGCATCCCACCTTTTTGCTTATAAAAGACTAGTTCTGCTTGCCCCTCCACTCTGGCAGGGAATCATTTAGTTTATGTGTATTTTTCATTCCTCCCACTGGTTCTGAGAGCAAAGAAGAGGTTTAACGGTACACTATAAATATGTAACATGAAAGCTATGTAAGCTGTCAGAGCATACTCCAGTGTTTAATGACAGTTTTCAGAATGTAAGGCTTGCAGATCTCAGATAGTATGCATACCTTGGCCAGTGAAATATATTCATACTTCCACTGTATTTATTTGAATATTTCAGTATTTAAAACTATTCCCATCCACCCAAAGTTAACCAGAGCCTGAAATCTCAGAGTAAGTGCTACTCAACAATCTTGTTCTGGAGTCACAAAGGAATAAAGTCAGGAATAGAGCCTGCATGGAAAGTCTTTCCTGAATATCAAACCTATTCTATTGAGAAGACAATGCTGTCAAAACCAAAAACTGCCCTACTTTTCAAAATCCTTTGGAAAAACAGTGCACAAAAAACTTACTAAATAAAACACTCCTACATGCTGTAAAATTAAAGCAGGTGAACAAAGCATTTTCTTAGGCACACAAGATCATAAGAAAGTTTACAGTTTCTTACTGGCTTCTCAGATTGAGATCAAGCTCTTTAGACAGCAAGGGCTCAGGAAGACTAATTGTGCCTACAATCAAAGTTCTGCCACATCAAATACAAAGGATTTGTTTTAACTTTGAGACTGACTGTGGACTAAAGTTTTCTGCATCCTTTAACTTCAATTTAATAAAAAACAGGAAAATATTTTAAGTACATTTCTCAAGAATGGCAAAGAGAAGTAGAAACATACAGCTTGATTTCGATGCTGAAAATTTATCTCTTGGATCAGATCTATAGAGCTTTGCTATGCATTTAATTATCATATATTCCAAATATTTAAAATATACTTTGCTGATAAATAGCATAACTTCTGTGACATTTTAAGGAGAAATGGGCATGCTCCTTTACTCTGACTAGTGTTAATATGAAACAGTTGCATTTTTCTATGGTTTAAAGCCTAAATCCTTACCTCTATCCTTACCTCAGTAGTGTAACTGTGGGAAGGAAAAACTAGCTGAAAAGAAACAGAAGATGGTCATTGCATTTTGGTCGTTGCAAGGAGGCAACAGCAACCACACACAAAGTAGGGTAGCTTCCATGCCCTCGATGCCACCTTTATGGGGAGGAAAGTTTCAAGAACCCATTTATTGTTTGATATGTTGCTCAACCCCACCTCATTTCTGCCCAATCTGAAAAGTAAGGCACAAGCAGCTTTCTTTTCTGTAAGGATTGGACACAGCATAAACTAGTTTGGACTCCAGCTGTCCTTCTGCTCCAATGGCATGATGGTATTTACTGGAGAGAAACCTAGGATATCTCTGAGAGATAAGGAAGGATTTCTATGCACTTTCAACATCGCAAGAGACCTGAGCAAGTGCAGTCAATTTCTGTGCATTTTAGCTATAAAGCAAATTTGAAGAACTGTTCAGTTTCTAAAACTGAAATCATGAAGACAAGAGAGATGTTCATTTAATAAAGGATTAATTGTTGAACTCAAAGGTGAACTAATTTAGAAAATTGTTGTATATCATCAAGCTAAATAATTTTGCATATAGAATGTACCTGGCATTATCTTTAATTTACAACAGTCTCTTTTAATAATACATTACTGACTAGAAATTCTATTGAACACATAATCTGACCTGTCAAATCTGAAAGAATTTGTGTCCAAAAAAATTTATCACTGGACTACACTTATTATGATTTAAATACATTACACACAACTTAAAACAGATTCAGAAATGAAGCTATAGTCACTTTAGCTTGTAGTCTAGCTACAGCATTAGAATTAACATTGCAATTGCAATATTCCAGAATCACTGAGAGATATCATAGATCTCCTGAGATAAAAGATATGAGCACACCATTTTGGCTTAAGGACACAAATGACTGACATAAATATCTGACTTTATTGCTTACCATTCTTAAATTTCTAGGGAATGAGCTAAAATCATGGGGACATCACAGTAAAACCTCTAGATCAGTAAACTTAGGGTTAATTGAATGCTTTTTCACTGGGAAGTAACACAGCTGGCATTCAACAATATTAAAATATTAGATATTTAGATGCTTAATAAATATTATATTTTATTAAATACTTTAAAGTGTGCAATACAATGGGAAAAAAAACCACACACACACACAAAAAAACAAAAACAAAAAACCACAAACAAACAAACAAAAGTCAACCAAAACCAGAGTAATCAGAATTTCAGAAATATTTACAATTATAGCTCTCAATCAAATACCTTTATATCAAAAGGAAGAAAGGATATCAGAAAGATTGAGAACAATAAATCAAATAATGTTCACATGGATCTTGGTTTGGATTTTATCTGTACCAGCACCTCTGTCAAAGGTTGGAATATTCTCTGTGTAATGTGGAAGGATTCAAATTACTTTTTTTTTAATATATAAAGACAGCATAGATTATTCTTCTTTTTAGGCAGTATCACAGGCAGAGACATGAAGGACGGGAGAAAGGCAGACAGAAGAAATGCTGCAGATTTTTAGACACTGACAGTGTGCAAATTACAAGCAGATACCAAATTCAAAGTAACTGAATTTTTGAGAAAATCAGTGGATTATGGAGAAGCAGTCTGATAAAGTCTGATAGCTCTCTATAATTATAACAATCTAATTGGCAAATGAATGTAAATGATTTCTTAAAAACTATTCCTGAAGAATAAAAAGAAAAACATCTCTGGAAAATTGTAAGTTGTGTTGAACTTATAGCTAGAAAAGAACTCAGTAGGAGGTATGAATTTAGAAACAGACTGTTTTCAGAAGCTGTAAATAATCATTTTAATAATGTTTCATACGACACTGTTTATTTCACAGTTTTTCTTTGGAACATCTTAATAGGATAAATTGTTATTGCAAAAAATTATTATAAGGTTTAGACTATTAAAATACTGTCATCCGATATTAAACTGTCACAAAGTTCCATCCAAAAGCTTCTCTGAATTTTGTGTTCCAGAAATTAATCTCTTCATAAAGTTATAGTTATTTCACTACAGGCAATTCCCTATGTTTTTTAATCATCCACAAACACAAGTGCTTTTCTCACATCTCATGAATTTAGTGTTATATTGCAGATACTGAAGATGGTGACAGAGTGGCAGGAGAAAGAGTACTAAAGATCTGCTTCCTTTTTTCCCAACTTTCCTTACTTGCAGTCAGGGAAGTGCTGAATTTATTATTCTGAACAGCTCTTCTGAACAGACTTTATTAGCCACTTCTTAAAATTAAATAGAAGGGTAGTGGATAACAGAGGAACAATTTCACAGTAATTTGTAGCCATTACAGAAGAGATTGGAACACCTTCTGGAGTAAGCAAATAAGAAAGAAAATCAGAGCACTAGTTAGGGAGGAAATACCAAGAAATCCCATTTTATATTGTTCCCAGTTTGACAAAAGCAAATATGCACAACATTAATTTGTTTTCAACAACATACTGGCTAAAAAGGATTATAAAATGTTATCTGAAAAGAAAATTTATTGGTAAATATAGCCTTCATTTGAAGACTCACATCGGACTTTCATTGCTTAAGAAAACAAGTATATTTGGAAAGCCATTCAGCAGAGATTATAATGCACACTTATAGGAGGGACAAAGTCCACTAGATCCTAAATATATTTGCCCCTAATGCTCTGCTGAATATTAGCCTAGGAGAAGAGTTTGAGAAGACACTGCTAAGGACAAGACAGTATCAAAAGACTGTGTATCCCAGATGCTGTGCAGTGCCTCTTCTCCTGATTCAGAGAAGCCGAGAACCACAGAGATGGGGACTGAGTCCCTCTCTGCCTCTCTCCTCCCCGACTGTGTGGACTCACAAAGTAAAGAAGTCTTTAAGAAGACTTTCACATGGCAGCTCCTTACTTGCACAACTGTGAGCAAGTTTTGCCAGCCTCTGCTCACCTTAATGAATTAGAGAATACTGGGTTAAAAACAATTAAAGAAATCAGTGTTGTCATGTCCATTTTACAGACAGGAAAACTAAGGCATGGGAATGCAGTAAAACTCCCCAGCGTCACTCAGGAGACCAGAACATAGATTAAAATATATATCTGAAAATGCAAAGAACCCTGCTTTGGTACTCAGACTACCCAAAACTATAGTTTAGACATGAAGAGGCCTCATCTAATACTTTAACTTTGGAATTATAATTAGGTTTTAGTCTTTCATTAATTAAAATAAGAAGTGTGCTATGAAAAAAACCACAACAAACAAACAAACCAACCCCACCAGAATTCCCAAGCCTGTGAACTTTAATTTCACATATATTTATTTACTGCTGTTTAAGAATGAATAATAAAGAAATTATTCTTTTTTTCTGTTTTAAATAAAGCTTCATTTTATAGTCATCTGAGATAATACTAGTGAAAAGACAAAAGCTTCCATATAATCATTAGTTAATAGAAGTGAGCATGCTGAAAATTGCTGAAGTTAAATGGAAGCATATGGAAAAATTATTTCTTTAACCACTGGTTGCCTGGCTCTCTATTTCCTGTGCATATGTCACCACAGTATATGTTCCTATATTATGTCAGACACCTATCCTCTTCATTTTAAAGTTATGCTATGAGAAATGTTAATAGTAGCACAATGCCAGACAGCTCAGAGAAAAACAACTACTTTTTCCCCCTTTCACAACAGTTTTATCTTGGCTATCATTGTCACAGAAAGAGATCTACATTTGAATTCCGGGTATCATCCTAAGCAGTAAAAGTCAAGCTGTTGTGAACAAACCTCTGTAACGGAGTGAAGGACAGAAACAAAAACTGATGGTCTTTCTGAGGACAGCACACTTAAAAATACCTGCTGTGGAGCACACAGAGCAATTGCTACCTTTCAAGATTTGAGAAGATTAAGGTGAGCTCTAACAGCAATGAGTGCTAAATAAGTGCCAAATCAAAACCATTAGCAAATTCTGTCTGAAAGTTGAGATTTAAAACAGAATTAGAAGGGAAGATTGTATGCACGATGTTGAGAGATAATGAAAATTAATATTCAATCAGCTGGAAAGCCAAATCACTTGTTTATCCTACTATGATTTGCCATGGAAGGCAGTCTATGGAAGGAATGGGGTTATAAATAAATTGGGTTTAAAAGAGACAGCAGGTATAATTCAGGTAAACTGATGTTTTACAATTGAGTAGCTGCTTCTAATCTCTGAGGAGCACTGTCCTTCATGCCATACCTGTTTCCTCCTTTGTTATCAAACAATTAATTTTTATGTTTTTTAACTTCAATTACACTTCCTTTGAATCTGTGATAAGACCTTCTCTAGAGAATATTCTGGAAATTGTTGGTATTTGGGGAAAAATTACTAATGTTGAAACAAGTCTTGAAAAAGCTGGCTGCCTTCTGGTGTCAAGAAGTGTCTAGGCATTGTTACCCTCCTAAACAACTTCTTTCTGTATTTCATATACCTGGCTGTTGTTCAGTATCAAAAAGCAGTCACAGCTTTCTTCACTAATATTCATTCTTACCCTAAAACAGGCCACATTCACTAACTAGATGGGTGTAAAAGGCTTTATATAAAGTGGATTTTATTCAGCATATCTTTGTTTCTTGCTTCTAAGGTCCCTGAAGACCCAATAACTACAAAGCAACCCTGAATAACAGGAATGTAGGAACAGATGTTAGTTGGGCGCTCTCACATAATAAAGACTTTAAGAATCCCTGATGCCCAATTATCTAAACACTTATTCTTAAGTTTCCATTCAGTGCATGATGAATTTAGTCTATTTTAGCTGAATACGAAAAGAAAGTAGTTAGTGTGAAAGTGATGTCAATCAAAACAGACACATAAATGGACTGGGTAACACTATCTCACAAGGCATACATAACATAATCAAATAGGTAATTTAAATGAGATCTTTTTATCTTGTAATAATTACATAAGTACCATGTGTAAAGAAGGTAATTATTATCTTGCTATTTCTGAATTATTTTGGATTCTTTTGGATGCTAGAGCATTATCATCTATACTATATTATTATAATAAAAATCTATAGTCATATGGTGCTTTTAATCTACAAACTTGGAATATAAATAAAACCACAATGACACAGAATACCAAGAGACTCCATTTTGATTAAAAAGATCTTCAGTGTCACCTGCAGTACGTCCTGCGAAGGACTTCAGCAGGCTAGGTTTTCAGAGTGTCAGAGCTGGCAACCACAGAGCTGGTGGGGTGAACCCCAACAGCCAAGATTGTTACAGATAATAAAACTACATTCCTCTTCTTGGATGGACTAGATGATCTTTAAAGGTCCCTTCCCATCCAATGCATTCTATGATTCTCATCTCCTCATCTCCTCATCTCAGCTACTTCCAGACACTAGCTTCTTCAGTTCATATCTGCTCGTGGATGGGCAGATTATTCCTAGTGACAGGATTGCACTGAAGGGAGCACCACACAATTAGGTTTATATTATACACAAGACAAGGGGTTAAATTGTTCAACACTTTTCTTTATAATGCCACCTTCCTCTGTATGATTTCTGAAGATGGAGAGAAAAGAAAAAAAACAACTCCAAATGTAGTTGAAACATTTGAAATTAACTCTAAAATTACTGTGAGCCGACTGTATTATGACTTTATTTTTTTGAGAGAGAAAACACAGAAGGTTCTCTATAAGTGGATCATAACTAAGCAGAACTCAATGATTGTTGAATCAGGACACTGGCAGTATTTTAAAAAACAGTAGTAAAAGTCATAGTCATGCTGCCTGCACAAAGGATTGAAAAGACCTAGGTAAGTGGACTTATCAACAAGAGTCAGTGTAAACTCACAGAACCACTTCCTGTTAACTAATTAAAAACAAGGTTTAATTTTTGAAGAAAAACATTAAATGTGGCGTTATAAATTAACAACCATTTTCCCTTCTACTACGCAATGTTGCACAAATAAAAAAATGGAGGTGTAATGGAAAGAATTTAGAAATTAATTATTTTGAAGCAAATATACTCCATTTCTGTTTTTAAATATTTTCTGTGATGGTTGATTATGACCAACAGATTGTACCAATAGGTCTTGCCATGCCTATAACATATCAGAAAGCAACATGGAATACTTATCTGTGCCTTCTTCATTAGCCTCTCTTTTCTTTAATCAGAAACAGCAGCCAAACTGTCCTGGAGGAATCAGCATCACTCTAATGTTAAAATTCATCTTCTGTCTCAACTTCTTAATATGCTGCTCTCACTAAGGTTACACTTCTAAGAGGAATTTATACACACAAAATCCTAATGCTATGGGGATTTTCCTTTGTAATATACATGAATCCAATACAAAGCAATATGGATTATTTTCTATACATTTGTATCTGCCAGGCATATGAAGTCCAAATAAGGACAAATAGAAGGGGGATAAAATCAAATATGAATAAATGATCTTTCATGAATGAAAAACAAAGAGGTTTTCAAACATTGACATGTACATTCAAATCACCTTGAAGCAGGTCTAATATATGCAACAAACACTGTTGAGACAGAGGAGGCACTAAAAAGGTAACATTTTTATTTGAAGTAACTTTGAAGACTCTGGTCAAGAGTATCTTACTGTTCACTTGTTCTCACATAAAAATCTTTCATTTCCAGGCAATCTGTGTTTCCTTGTGCACAAGTTTTACCATCTTGTATATTAACAGACTATGAGAACTTTTTTTTTGGTTGGTGGTTTGTTTTTTTTAAGATAGTTTCCTCCAAAATATGTCATAAAAATGTTTTAGTGATGTAGGCCAGTAGGTCTCCTTTAGTGAGATTAAACTTAATTTTCTTCATTAGCAACATCTTTCACATTTCACTTCAGAGTGAGCAACACTGCAGCAGAGTGTTAAATCCTGATTTTAGAATAGTAGTAGAGAATATATGTGCTACTGCACCTTTTGTAGAAATGCAAAACAAAGTAACAAGCTGTTCAATATGCACTATTGAGATTTATTTCTTGCAAAGCTCTACAGAAAGTGATTCAGTTCATCGGACTGGACCTTGGCAAGCAATTCACTGAGGGTGAGTCAGACTGCTTATGTCCAAGTACCAGCAAAACCTTGAAACAACTGAAATAACAAGTAGTCAGCTCCTTCCTATTGGCTAAAATGTTTATTCAGTTACACAGCAGAGCCTCACTCACAAGGTTGGACATGTCCCAGTCAGGCATGAGAAACGGGTTTCAGGGAATTGTTTTCTCATCCAGAGGCAAACAGAACTTCAGTGCTTTCTTTATGAAGAGTATTGTAGACCCTTGATAGATTAACTTGATAGAGCTTTGAGTAGAACAGACTCCAGATGCAAGGCACAGAGTTAATTTTCCAGACAGAGGGTAAAGTAAGGGCATTGCACTAGAAAAATCAGGGTCTAGCTCTCCCTTCACTCAGATAGGTTTGAGCTGTCATCAGCACCCTATAGGATGTCATAAGGAGTGAAAGACAGAGGACTTTCCTTTTCATGAAGCTGGATCCTCATACAGCAAAAATAAGGCATAGAATCAAACTGTTTTCAGATGTATTTTTCCACCTTTACAAAACAAATATCTCTATGTTAAGTTCTGTAACTCTGTTTTACTTAGGGTGGTATAAAACATAATGAAAGATTTGTGTCACTGCTGCATCAGATACCATTCATAATAGGTTTCTCTTTTGACAACAGTGAAGATTTAAAAAACATAAGTGCTTACTGTAAAACAAAAAAATAAAACAGAAAAAAAAGAAGATTATGAGACTGGCTTTAACTAAGTATATTTTTTGCAATATGTTTTTTTTATGAAGGTAATCTACAATTGTACATATTTATATGAATGTGAATGAGGCCAGAAAAACAATGAATTATCAAAATATTAACTTTTACTGGGTACTACACTTGTGTAGGAAGTATCATAAAACAAATACAATGTCTACAAATATCGCAATACTAAGATTACTACTAGCATATACAAACAGTACAACTTAAATACACTTGTTATGATTTCAAACATGCAAAACAAGAAGATAAATGATACATGGATCTTCTGGCTCCAGCTTCCAGAGTAACCCAGCAATTTCAAGTTTTGCATTTAAATTGCAAATGTATTTTCTCCATGTTCATAAAGAAAAACTTGAATATGACAATAAAACTTTACTACATTGACAGACGAACCTAAGGTATACCTCAGGAAGAGTCAAGTTCAACAAGTAAACTTTGGTGGATGTTAGGAGGCTAAACTGGTTCTGCAAACAGAGACAGATACTATCACCATTTCCTCATAGGCCATGCCCAGACAACCCCACTAACAGTACTGTGCTGAATTTGCTTCAGCTGTGAGCCTCTGCACAAGCAGTAGCACTACAGGAAGTGTAAGGCTAGGGAGCTGACTCAGGTTAGCTATAGTATAGAGTGAAGACTGGCATATGAACCAGCACACCCACACCCAGACTTAACACTACTATTGACCTCTATGGGCTGTACAGCAAGGTGAGGTGCATAAAACACCTGCTGAATAGCATCTATAGCTCCAGGCCTCTTTAACCCAGTCAAGGGCAAGAAGTCCAAATTCACATGGGAAAAAGCAATAATGAAAAGCAAGGACTATGTTAGGAGCAAGAGGTATGCTTTACGAAAAGCTAACAAACGTAATCAGTTGAGCATTTTGTATCAAAATCCATTTGGCCCCATACAAAGCGCTGTTTTCTGCCATATGACCATATTTTTTTCTCATCCTTACTGTGGAGGGTCTACGTACATTCATGGAAGCAATTCCATACAGCTTTCTTGTGAGATTCTACACAAAAAAATGGCATAGATTTTTAGGACAAACAAATGAGCTATTTATCTCACTGAAACAAAGTTTTACCATTCAGGCAAGCAGGAAGGGAGAAGCGGAAAGTATGCAATAGTGAATGCTACTATTTTAACATACAGTTTAAGATATAAAGGCAGTAGGACCCTCAGAGCATGCATTCCTTGACAGTCAGTGGATAAGTATTTTCTCAACTTGTCTGTCAGTTGTGTAATGTGTTTCCTTATTCATGCTTTGGTTAATCCAGAGGGTCCTGGGTTTTATCCAGGTATTTCTTTCTTACAAACATATGGCCAACTAGGTGATGACATTGATAGCAGAGGGTGAGAAGAGAAGAAGAACAGTCAGATGCTGTCAGGAAATTCTGCAACTAGGTCAATAAAATCTCAGTTTTATGGTCTTGCATTGATACTGAGCAATAGGATTGAACAGTTTAGTATCTGATATACAACTTTTCTCATAAGATGAAGGATGTTCACAGTGTTCAGAGCATCATCTTCACTGAGATTATTCTTCATAGTGATGGAGTAGCTCCTTATTTGCTTGTTGCTTTCCTTGCTAAAACACATCATGCAAGAAGACAAATGTTAAGAAAATCCTTAAGTGGATTAAGTGCGATCTGCCTCAAATAAAGACGATCACATTTCCATTTTAGTGAAGACAAGATCAAATCAATGGAATAACAAGTTGTCTGAATTTCTGTTATTTTAAAATTAGTTCATAATTTTGTGTGTAAATTCCAGCTTTAAATAAGTTATATATTCTAAACCTTGTGAATAAGATTTCACCTAAAACATTATGAGTTAAAAGTAGAAAAACAAGTTAGAATAAAAAGAATTATAAACACTGATCTGATTTGATACAATATTTGCTTTCACAGAAGAGCACAGTGTAAAATAGGATTTCTGGTGTGAACTCTGCCTTTCACTTCTTTCAGGAACAACCAAACACAGCTATAGTACATCTAATGGATGTTAATTTTTCCCATTTGCCTTCTTTTCTGCTTTGTAAAAGAAACAGCAGCAGGCCAACAGAAAGAAAGGGGGGAGAAAAGACAAAAACAGAAGGAAAACATAGCTTTAATCCTTCCTTGATTGGCAGACTGTAAAGCTCTAAATTATTTAACAAAAGACATAACTTCTAACAGCATAGAAGTGACACATAGAGAGGAAACCTTCAAACAGGTGAGAAAGCACAGAATGAAAAGTGAAAACCACATTCAGCTGTATCCCCTCTGTCCCAAACAGCACTTCATTTCCTCACTATTGAGTTCCTTCTGTAACAGAGCTTCAACATTTTGTGGCAATTGTTACAAATGATAAAGCATATTTTTCTCTTCCATAATTTCAAGTGTTAAGAGTCAAAACATTTGAAGAAGGTTGACTAGTATCAAATGTGAATGCAACTAATACTCAATCAGTTCTTCCAGACTCAAAATTCAGGCAACCAAAGTAACTAAGGCATGACAGACACCACCTTTCTAGGAAGCAAAAAAACCCCTCTATTTCTAGCTAAGAAATAAAGGGGAGGGAAAAATCAACTCTGAATCTTTGAAAAATTTCTGTCACCCTGCTTTTCAACTGGTTATTGGATTTCTACTGAATTTTTCTTCCACCCCCAAATAAACACATCTGCTTTCCATAGTAATTTTTAATTGCCCATTGAAGAATTCTTAAAAAAATAAGAAAAGTTTCTGGAGACAATGTTTTGCAGGTTTAGATCTTAAACAAATTCACAGTTTTCTCAGAAAAATACTGATGAAAATATCTTTCCTTGCCCCTATTGCCAAGACTTACCATAGCAAAAACTAAAATGAGCCAGAAAAAACTGAGCAGGTACACCAGTGTTCTCCTATTCCTGCCGTGGAACGGGAGGCTAGCAGGAGGTTTTGAAAAGTTCCCTGACTGGAGTTCCTAAACACATCTAGTCAGCTATACTGTCAAAACATTTTTCAAGCAGAGACATCTGTTAAAATTTCATTTTGCATTGGGTTTGCTATAGCAAAATCCCAAACTGTAATCATAGATGTTCCCAACCCCTCTTTTTATGAGTTTCATCTCAGTGTAGCAGAAAAAGTTACAAGTCTGTGGGAGCTTTAACCATGCTCGTCTTAATGCCAAATGCTCCACCACATAAACCTGCTAGACACAACACAGAGTTGCCGCGGGTACAGAGATCTCAGTTTCATACCTTACACATGTCATTCAACACTGTGTTTGTAACCTCAAGAGGGACAAAGACCCAAGGAGAACAGAGCACAGACTGTGCAGAGCTGTGATCTCCCACCTCCAGTTACCTGCTTTGGGACTTTGTATCCATGGGACACAGGTGTCTACCATCCTAACTGGTAATTCACAGCTATAGAAGCACATATGGGCATGCAGCCAGCATACTATGTGACTAAATGGGTGCATCACATACAGAATCAGACAGCTTTGGATGCCCAGGGGAATAAGAGAAAGAAACTCCAGTAACACAGACATTAAGATCAAACTTAAGCATGGTTCACTGAATTTATTGTTGGATTTTAAGGAGCTATAACAAACTGAAATAATTACCACAATACTTGGAGTTAAATTTAAACTACCTGCTGTTGCATTCATGGCCTTGCACAAGCCTAATCTATATCATTTGTAGAGTGGATATCTTAGGCATGTACAATGATGATACAAGACAGCTTTTCCCTTCCAGAGCTGAACCCACCTCTCTATCTGAGCACGTGTTCATGCATACAATAACAATCACATGGATGGCTAAACTTGAAGGTAATCTTGACCTAGTGACTAACCAACACTGTAGACATAAATGTGCATGCTCTTGGGCAGGGTGAGGATAGGACTAGTCCACTTTTCTGAGTGTTACTCCGTGAGCTGTCCTTCGTGGGTACACACTGCCAATTCTGGTCAGGAGCAGCAGCGGAGAGGCATGCAAGTCTGAATGATCCAACATACACACAACTGCCTTTGAGGCAAAGGAAAACCCTGAAGAATGCTGATGTGGATCAAAGCAACATTTAGGTGTATTTTACAACCAAAACATGATATGTGGAAGTATAGCCTGAAACTCATACCGCAAGTTGTTTTTCTTTGTTGTTCCATTTGTCATTTGTTAAAATGAAGGAACTGCTCATCCAAAATATATCATAACTCACTTCCTGAGTACTGTTTGGGAATATTGTCTGACTAATTCAAGTTATATGGTGACACTAGCCATTGTAGATCTTTAATAAGAATTAAGTAGTGCTTAAGTATAATTGTTTATTAAGTCTCAAATATAAACCAATTATCTAGGAGTCTTAAAGTGCAGACAGATATTTCTACCACACAGACACCTTGGGAGGTAATTACTTTTTCATTTACCAGTTTCTTTCACCTGAATATGGCATCTTTTTTTCCACAATTTAGACTTAATAGAAAAGCACCACCAACAGAGACAGTGGTCAAAGAACTGCACAAGTTTCCAGGAAGGGGAATATTTATCAAAACATACTGTATGGTTAATGATAGTATGCATGGATAAAGAAGCCTGTAATATATAACAACAATAAAGTTGGATTAGTGTATCAAAGGTTGTTTGGACAAGATTCAGTTCCATTTTCAAGAGACTTCAATTTCCTTTCACATAAACTCTCTGAAATACTTTATGTGACATGTTTATAACTAGCTCTTTTTATGAATGTTATAATTGCAGACCCTTATAAAGGCCGAGAACAGTGTTGCCCCTTCAGCAAGCTAAAAAGCAAACAGATTAACATGACAATAATTAGTTACAGTAGAAAAGGCAATAAAACCTCATACTCCAATTACATTGCACCAGATTACAGAACTATATGGTGTATCCTTCATTACTTAGGATTTTTACAGCTCCAAATAACTAACACAAAAGGTATACTTAAATTCAAATATAGGCAATAGGTATGAAATTTAGAATTTCTCTCTGACTTACTAGGTTTGTTATATCAACACATTGTCACATATTGTGACATATAGTCACACTTCAGAAATCAACCATCAGATTTACAGTTCACATGATGTCAATTTCTGCTTAAATTTTATCTTAGGAAGTGCTTATAATATGCTTTAGAGAAATACTATTTTGATTCCTCTATGAAGTGTCTGTTTTACTTTATCATTCAGATAGCTAGAGATATTTAAGCGCTATATGCTATAATCTGACCCTGATCATACACTCTTATTGAGTAATCATTGCAAAAACAGAGTCCAGCACTACACAACTATTTTAACTCAGAATATAAATCAGAATCACCACTTCATATGAAGACAATACAAGAAAAATTATAAGTCACCTGTTCTCACATCTTAGATACAAGTAAATAAGGTATCAGTATAGTTTATTGTTTCAGATCTATAAATTGAACATTTATAAATTTTACAGGTAAAAAGCCAGACAATGATTTACACAAGGAAATATGATGAAAGCAAGCTCTAAGGCTCTATAAGTTTTACAGACCTCCACAGCTCCCTCTCCCAGGGAATAGCACAAGTTACATGTCTAAACCCATCAGAAGTTGTCATTCACAGAACCACAGAAAAGGCTGGTTGGAAGGGAAGTCTGGAGGTCATCCAATTCAATCTTCTGGCTAAATCAGGATAGTTTAACCAGAAGTGGTGAATGGAACTAAATCCAGTTGGAGACCAGTCACAAGCAGTGTTCCCCAGGGCTCTGTTTTGGGTCCAGTCCTGTTTAACATCTTTATCAGTGATCTGAATGAGGGGATTGAGTGCTCCCTCAGTACGTTTGCAGATGATGCTAAGTTGGGAGGGAGTGTTGATCTGCCTGAGGGTAGGAAGGCTCTGCAGAGGGACCTGGATAGGCTGAATCAATGGGCTGAGGCCAATTGCATGAGCTTCAACAAGGCCAAGTGCCAGGTCCTGCACTTCGGTCGCAATAACCCCATGCAGCGCTACAGGCTTGGGGACGAGTGGCTGGAAAGCTGCCAGGCAGAAAAGGACCTGGGGGTGTTGGTGGACAGCAGGATGACCATGAGCCAGCAATGTGCCCTTGCAGCCAAGAAGGCCAATGGCACCCTGGTATGTATCAGAAGGGGTGTGGTGAGTAGGTCGAGAGAGGTTCTCCTTCCCCTCTACTCTGCCCTGGTGAGGTCACCTCATTAATGTTTAGAAATTTGTAAAGGGCGAGTGTCAGGAGGAAGGAGCCAGGCTTTTCGCAGTGATAGCCAATGACAGGACAAGGGGAAATGGGAGCAAGCTGGAGCATAGAAGTTTCCATGTGAACATGAGGGAAAACTTCGTACTGTGAAGGTGACAGAGCCCTGGAACAGCTGCCCAGAGAGGCTGTGGAGTCTCCTTCTCTGGAGACATTCAAAACCCGCCTGGACGCGTTCCTGTGTGACCTAGTCTAGGTGATCCTGCTCTGGCAGGGGGGTTAGACTGGGTGATCTTTCAAGGTCCCTTCCAACTCCTGACATTCTGTGATTCTGTGAGATTCAAAATTAAATCAGGTTTTTCAGGGCCTTGTTGCAACTTTTGGCTGTTGCATCCTGGCCTTTGATTGTGTGTGACTGTAACTAAAGAATATTGTTGTCATTTTCTGGCTGCTGCCTGTACATGCACCTTTCATGACTCCTATAAATGTCACAGATTCACCAATGCTACTTCAGATGCACACTGTAAATACTTTGTGGAGTTTTTCTCCCCTGGACTGTGATGGTTTGTATTATAGACATGTTATAAATTCATTCATAATAAAAAGAATTACAAACCTAAATGGTACTCTATTTCTGTCTTCACCTGAAAGTTTTTGAAGTACTTCCCTAACACACTAAGGCATTTTTAACTCTAGAAGTTGTAGATCTTCTTCAGGCAGCATCTAGAATGGCTACATCCTCTATACCTCTCCATCTAGTCTTAAAATATGAAGTCAGAAGATCAGATTTCATTGTCTTAAGCTAATTGCTTATATCATCCAGATAAGTTTAAAAAGAAAAGAAAAACAGTTCGAACAAGAAAAGGATCGAAAACATATATAAACTGGACAGCAATTTTTCTGTGATAGAATTTAATTTCTATCTCAGGTCCTCAATCACATTGCATGTAGCATTCATTCCTGTAAGAAACATACCTTCCTATCACTTTTTACTTCTTCTGTTTATTTTTAACAGTTAAAAATAGCTGCAATTCACATTCCTCACTTCACCAAACCCTCCCAGACCTAGAAAGAAATGCATGCCTCAATTGAGATAGACAGACATTTATATTTATAGTCCAAGTGGAATAACTGCATTTTGTTTACACATGCATTTTTAAATTGTCACTGATCTCTGGCTCACAAAAATCTAGATGAATTCTGCATGCTAAAAAATCACTTCCACTGGCACTTTACCAAGCAGTTGAATCCTTTTAATGAAGACCAGGATGCAAATCATTACATTTATATTCCATTGAAACATTCTCCTTCAAGTAAAATGGTTACAACTGTAGCTGTCAATAAAAAATCCACCTAACTTCCTGAGACTGCATTGTGGGGAGAGAAAAATTACTGTGATTGATCACAGAACAAATATTACAGTGCCTTTTTTCCAGTAACTCTGCTGTGCTACCTGTAACATCCCTACTAATTCATCATCTCTATGTCTACTTATAACTTTCCAACACTTTCAGTACTTTAGAAGTTTCCTATTAAAATGAAAAGAAAAACAAAACATGATAGAGTATTTCTTTTTCTCCTCATCTGTGTTCTACACTAAAAGATCCAAGATGAGTATTCATTGATGATCAGCTTTTAAAGGAAGACTGTCAAACTTATCCACTGAAAACCCTTGAGAAAGGTTTTTCCTGTTCTTCCTATAGAATTGGACTGATTGTAGTAAAACAGTGCTCGGTTGAAAGATAAAAAGCCTTCTTTACTTCCACTAATTTTTTTTTAATCTTTAAAAAAAAAAATAATCAAGATTTATACCTTCTTTATATCAAAATGTGATGTATGCAAAATATAATCAAACATAATGCAAGATATACCTTCCAAGAAGTATTATTGCTGTCAGAATGGATTTATTCACCCCTCATACAAAAAACACCCTCTTTAAATATTTAGTTATATGACCTCTACATAACACCTTCATATATATATATAAACATGTAGAAAATTAATGTAGAATAACATTAAGATTACAAAGTCAAACACTGAAGACCTGAGGTGTCAATATTAAAGTTGCCAGTAAAATTCTAATTCAGGGTTCTTGCATATGTCATTTTTTTTAAATAGTGTTGAGTTAATTAATCATATGCCACTCTCCACAGAAGATCACCACTTCATTCAGCATGAGGAATGGCTGACACTGTGATCTTGAAATAATGTTTAATACTTTGCTTTCTTCAGTGTGTGCTTTTCTCAGCTTTTACTTTAGCTCACTCTTCAAATTCCACTATGAACATAGACCCTTTTATTTTCCCCATAGGATTTTTCCTGTCACCGTTATAAGAATTTATTTTCAAAATAAGAGTGTGAAGTGGAGAGATGTAACTATCCTTACTCTACAAGGTGCTGACGCATACAGACATTGAAGTCAGAAGTTTCCAATCATTTAATGTATTCAGTCTGAGATAGTTTGCACAACTATTTTTCAAAAACACACCAGAGTTATTCTCTAAAGCACAGCATCCACTGCCTTCCCTCATCAGTAAAGGTCTCCCAGTACAGTGCCATGAGGTCAGCCCAGAAAATGAGGCACATACAATTAGAGATCCCTTGTGAAAAGTCTGGCCTAAGGAGCTTGCTAAACATCGTGACAGGGCACTAAAGAATTTGGTTCTCCAGGGAGAAACAAGACAATAGCAAGACAGTATTACCTCTCTTTATCGGCTGTAATTACATGCTACATTCACTAATACCTTCTCATTTCTGCACTGATGTGGAAGTGAAGGAGACAATAGCTTTATTCATGACAATGTTGGTTCATCCCTTTTCTGTATCACAAGCAAAGATGTTTATTAGAAAAAAAAGTCAAAAATCACAGAATGAAACAATGCACCTAAATCTGCCTCTACTTCTGCACTGAATTTGGGGCTTGCAGTTTAGGGTCCTGCCTCCAAAACTACAAACCCTGGGAAGTGACTGTCAGCTGCCAGCTAATCCTAGAGATACTTAAGGTTTCATTATCACCTTCTCTTTTGCCACTTTTTAACTTCAGAGCTCCACAGCACCTAGACCAAAGTGTGCCAAGTCTTTATAGTCTGGGCAACTCAGCAACCAGCTTGGGCCGAGGCTCTTGTCAGTATCTAGAAGCAAACCATTTGTCTGCTGGCATCTCCAAAGGCTTAGCTTCAGTCAGTGCTCTCAAAACACATTTGATATACTCCAGAATTATCAGTTTCTCACAAAAAGCAATGCCGCAGTCAGGGGGAGCTCCTTCTCTCGCTTATTTTAAAAAGTATCAAGTCTTTTTTGTTTTGTAAATAGCGTATAGTCACCTGTTTCCATGAGGTGGCTCTGAGCTGTGCGTCCTAAATATATAAAAATACAACATTTCACTCCTAACAATGCAGTTAAACTTCAGGAATCAAGATACACCCCTGTTCTGATCCATTCCTACTTCTTAGCTCCAGGCAACAAGATGCTAATTGGGCTGTTCAGCATGTAAACACTTTGAATCTCATTCCAAAGTACATGATGTTCTTATTGGGTGATTAATGAGAGGCCAGTGTCTCCGCTTCTGAGATTAATTCTTTATGTACATTCTCACTACTAGTGCAACATTCTTTTAATTTCTGTAGCACTGTCTGATAATTGGCTTCTTCTTGATCATTTTAATGAAAAACTTTTCAGCAAATCTAACGTCATGGGCTTAATAAGAATAATAAAAAAATCCCATTTTCATCAGTTTTCTCTGTAGCTCCATTTGCTTTCATAAGAAGTTAAAATTCTTATATTAATCTCTTTCAGATGGCTGCTGCATGTTTGGAGAGTTCAATTTGCAATGGGGTCTTACATTGTTTCTGCACTTTTTTGACAACTGTATATTTCTCTTTCAAGAGTTTTCTTCACATTCTTTCTCTTCAAGTGTCAGGTAAGCTTTAGAATTGGCTGTGAAGAAATGTTTCTCTGTCATAATTCTTTTGTACATTTGAAATTAGTTACAAATATTTAGAAAATTTTTAAAGGGAGAACAAAAGGTTTGCATGAATTGGTTCCTTAATGTCAGAGTAGCTCCAAGAACAAAATTAACCAGAGCCAGTACTGTCATATTACAACACGTACATACACACAAATATCCATATATCCTGCTTTGCCTGTGCACTTAATGGAGGTTGATGCCTTGGTGCTATGTACCAATGGAGAATTCAAATGCTAAAACATAAAGCCACCTTAAGTTTTTAGTTGTCTAACTGCTTTGTTAGTTCTATGTCATAATATATATGGAGAGGAGCTGAATTAATGTTGCTCAAGCAGCTGCAAGTGTGTCAGTACCTAACTGCTCAGTATTTGACTTTACGACTTTGATAATGTTTTTCAGAGTAGTTTTTCCTGTAATTTTCCAGTTTTTCAAAATGTGTAGTAACCTCCTCCTCTGCTCTTATTCCATGGCATTATTCTGATGCTTGCATTGTCCCCATCCTGCTGATGAGCTGGCCTAGACTATGCATGGAACACTAGCAAGGGAGCCCATAGGTATACGTAGAGACTCCCGCATTGATATGGGGGGTGGGGAAGGATGCTTTTCATAGATATCTGCCAGTAGCAGAGAATAAAAAATATTTATTTTAAAACAAGCTTAAAAGCATGGCCAAATCTAAGTAGATTTTGATGGGATTGGCAAAAGCATAAGTCTGACACCATTATCTTCTTGTGCCAAATTTCCAGCTCTTTGCTCCAAGGAAAGTGGACTCTAGATGAAGAAATGATCACAGAGAAGGTCATCACATTCATTTTTAGCACAAAAAAAAGGTCATTCATTTTTTAACAAGGGAAAAACATTGCTTCATTTTTAGGGGTGGCTGAATTCTCATTTCCATATGCGCCTATGCTCCACCTTCCTATCTCACCTTCCTTTTGTCCTGCTCCTTACCAAAGCATCAGAAAAGTTTGGACACTCAGAATGCAAAAATGTCGACCAGGGTTCAATCCTGTGGAGTCATAAGCATTAGAAACCAAGATCTTACCTAAAGTACCAAGAGATCTTTATAATTATAAGAATACTTTTTAGAGAAAAATAAGATCTCCTGTAATTTAACTTTGGCACTAAAAAAGATAAGAAATTTACATAATTTTTGATTCTTGCTTTATTCTTTTTATTCTTGCTTTTATTTATTAGTCTGCAAAAAATAACTGGAGTGCAGATAAGGCTGAAGACAAAAAATCTATAAAGTTAAGATTTAACACAGTAAGCAAAATGTAGCATTTTTTCCATTCACTAACACAATGCTCACCTTAAATGGCAATAGTAATTTTCAGTGATTATAGCTTATTTCTGTTTGTATTTGTAATATTTTAATTATATATATATATATGAATGTAAATATATTTAAGCATATATAAAATTTATAAATCAGAATACGTACAAAACTTAAAATTCAAATTACTTAGAATCAAACTATTAAGACAGGGAGTTAATCAAAATCTGTGAGCTGGATTCCTGTCTCTTTCATTAGGTCCTTTGTGATTCAATACTTTTTGCCATCTTTTTCAAAACTGAAACAATGTTCTCTCAAGAGAGCAATGTGCATAGTAATGTGTGAGTTTTCTTCAGAAAATATATTGGTTTGGGGTCTCAGTATATCTCGTATTCGGTTTACTACTTTGGGCTAAGAATCTCCTTTCTGCACCATGGAGAAGCATTGCACAGATGAAGCCAAACAGTTTTTTGTTTGCCCTTTCATCTTGACAGACGCAACGCAGAGGCACATAAGTGGCACCTACTGAGAGCAGTAATGGACTTATTTCCTGGATTTTAAATCTTGACAGAGCATTTGGAATCTGGATTCAGATGAAGACCATGAAAAATGCACAAATCCAGACATCTCACTCAGTAAAGTAATAATAAAGAAATCACTTGCCAAGCATCTTTTGTATAGTTTACCTGCATTTCTCACTTCAAAGAATTAAGAGTCTCATTTTAATAATTCCAACTGACTGGGAAAGGAACTGTGCTATTATTGCAGGGACTACTTTTTAGGCTAACATCTTGAAACTTGTTTTGGCCAGTGTATAGTCATGCAACTATATTGGAACTGGCCAGCATATGACCACAAAGCCAATGATTTGAAGTTTGTCCTGGTTTTGTATATCAGCAGTGTCAAACGAATGCCTATGATTTTGCAGTGCAGGTTTGTCCTTGTATTTGTGGCTTTAAAGAAAGAAAATTCACCTTCAAGTGATAGGCTTTGTAGTGAAGTTTTCGGTAAAAAGCGTTCTGCTCAGTCTTGGAGTAAGTTTGCCTGGATGAGGTAGTATGAGCTGAAAGCTGACAGGGAGAAGGAGCCACTCATTCACAAACATTTCTTCTCATATCCATCCCAAGCTTGAGAGGTTTTGTTTTGACATGAGATGATAATCACTATGAGAATGAGAAGTTCACAGGCAGATCTGGGTAGTGTGGGAGAAATAAATGACATGAGAAGAGATAGAGGAAGGATGACGTCTGGCAACATATTTGGTGGATAATTTGTTTTGAGATGGCACTACAGAGAACCTTGGAGGCTTCTGTACTGAAGTCTTGATGTAACCATTTGGTAGTTGCCTCAGGATGAGTGAAACCAGCCTATGTGCAGATGGGAGCAGGGAATAGTGTTCGAATTTTTGTGCAGAATGAAGTCATGAACCACTGGCACACCTATATGCAGGGTCACATAGTAAATCCAGGTTTACAACTGGGAAAAGACTTTTAGGTCACACATTAACCTTTTACCCCATTCCTCCACAACTGGACCCACTATTCACATTCCTAAGCTAGCCCTCCATGGACCTTAAATCTGATGCATGAGTCAGGGAATCAGAAAAGCACTGAGGTACTGGGTAGAAACACAATCAGTGATGGTGCGATGACAGAAGGTAAAGAGAAAAGTAACCAAAGGTCTCCTGAACCAAAGGAAGCAGGGAGGTCTCCAGTAACCCTGTTCATGACCAAGACAGCAGAGCAGAATGATGTTCTTGGAATATACTGGAATTGGTCCTGAAAGTGTCACCTGAACAGTTCCTCAGTGCCATGGTAGGGGCCAAACAGAAATAAAAATTAGATACAGAGAATTTCATTTCATTAAGTAGTTCCCACCTTTGATTATCTTTAGCATAGCAGATGTCACGATCTTTTCCTGACGTTCAGTTTGACTGAGGAAGAAATTTTAGGTGTGTGTAGAGCCTACTATTCATAATTTAATTTATAC